>NC_087154.1:12788244-12958244 GCF_035594125.1 Scylla paramamosain
GGCAAAGGCTAGGTATATGGCTTATAACCATGGCATGGAAGAGAACTGGAGACCTCACCATGTATAATTTCCAAGAAAAACCATGGATATGTCACAAAGAAGAATACACCACAACGGCGTTAATGGAACCCATGCTATTGAGAATGGTGTGGATGTCTCGCCCGGTCGAAACAGTCACGCGGTACAGGCGACAGTCGACCGTCATCAAGCTACTGTACCAAAGAAGCCGAAAAGAAGTAAAATGAGGATCGCCACTTGGAACATTAGAACAATGTATAAAACAGGAAAAAAGGAGAATATGGAGAATGAGATGGGGAGGTTTAATGTGAATGTATTGGGTCTCAGTGAAGTGAGATGGCCAGGAGTTGGATGTGTTGAGACACGAGCAGGAGGAATTTTTATTTACTCTGGAGGTCAGACAGCTGAGAGAGGGCTAGGGGTGATGCTAGATAAAATGATGAAAAAATATCTAATTGGATACTGGGCTGTATCAGACAGAGTTACTGTAGTGCGCTTAAAAGGTGTCCCTTTCAACATTTGCATTATACAAGTATATGCACCCACATCTGAACATGACGAGGAGGAAGTAGATCAATTCTATTCCGAAGTAAATCAAGCAAGGTAACAATGCAAAGAACATGAGGTTATAATAATGATGCTTACCTTAATGCTAAAGTTGGACTAGGAAGAACGGGGAACATTGTCGGTCCACATGGATTGGGACAAAGAAATGAGAGACATGATAGGTTTGTTGACTGGTGTTTAGAGAATGAACAAGTAATAGCAAACACGTGGTTCAGGCATCATCCAAGATATCTCTGGGCGTGGAAAAGTCCTGTTGACAGCTAGAAACCAAATAGATTATATAACAATAAACGAGAGATTTACAAATTCAATCCAGCAAGTTAAGACGTACCCAGGAGCTGATTGCAATAGTGACCACGTACTAGTGGTGGCTACTGTACAGGTAAAGCCTAAGAAGATAAGGATTAATGAAAGGAAACCAAGACAACACCTGCAATTGTTAAAAACGGAGGAAATAAAGAATCAGTGTGCATTAAAAGTACGAAACAAGTATGAACAGCTGAAAGATGAATGCACAGGAGAACAGACAGCAGAACAAAAATGGAATAATTTAGAAAGAGCTATCAAAGAAGGAAACAATTTAATCCCAGAGAGAGAGAGAAGAGCACGGAAACCATGGATGACAGAGGAGAATTTTGCACATGATGGATGAAAGAAGACAGCTTAAAGGACGAAATGAGGAACAGTATAATGTACTAAACGGACAAATTCATCGAAAATGTATTGAGGCAAAAGAAATATGGATGAACGACAACTGTGAAGAGATAGAAGAACTGGGTAAAAGGGACCAACAGCTGATGTATGAAAAAGTGAAAGAGATAACATACAAAAAGAAAACAACAACTAGCACTGGAATAAAAAAGAGGGATGGAACAGTAGTGATGGAAGCAGATGAAATTTTGGAAAGGTGGACAGAGTATATTGGTGAATTATTCACTGACGATAGGGCAGAAACCCTTGATGTGAACAACAATGGGGAGGGTCCACCGATAATGAAGGCAGAAGTGCAGGCAGCTTTAAAGAAAAGGAAAAAAGGAAAGGCAACAAATGATGGGATAGCGGGGGAGATGTTGGAAGCATTGGATGAATATGGCGTAGATCTATTAACAGAGATTGCTAGGCAAGTATATGAGAATGGGGAGAGAGTAGCACAGATGTATAAATCAACTTTTATAACTTTGCCCAAGATACCGGGAACTCTTGAGTGCAATAAACATCGCACAATTAGTATCATGAGTCAGGTAACAAAAATAATTTTACGAGTGGTTCTAGATAGAATGAGGAATAAAATACTCCCTGAGATTGGAAATGAACAGTGTGGTTTCATCAAGGAGAAAGGTACGAGGAATGCAATCTTCATTCTGAGGATGTTGATGGAAAGATTAATAGAAGTGAAGAAAGATCTTTATGTTTGTTTTGTAGATTATGAAAAAGCGTTCGACCGTGTTAAACATGTAGACCTTATGAGAGCGCTGGAAGAGTTGGAAATAGATGGTAAAGATCTTCGACTAATACATAACTTATATTGGAACCAAGAAGCAGCAGTGCGAGTAGGGAATAAAGAGTCGGAGACGCAGAGCATAAAGAGAGGCGTGAGACAGGGATGTGTGATGTCCTCTGATCTCTTCAACTACTACAGTGAAACTATAATGAGGGATTTAAGAGATATGAAAGGAGTAAAAGTGGGAGGCACCAACATCAACAACACTCTGGAACTCCCTGCCTGCTTCTGTATTTCCACCTTCCTATGACTTGAATTCCCTCAAGAGGGAGGATTCAAGACACTTATTCATCAATTTTTGACCACTGCTTTGACCCTTTTATGGGACTGGCATTTCAGTGGGCATTTTTTTTTTTTATTAGATTTTTGTTGCCCTTGGCCAGTGTCCTTCCTACATAAAAAAAAATAAATAATAAATAAAATAAGATATGCAGACGATACGGTGCTGCTGGCGGAATCCCAAGACAAACTGCAAGACCTGGTTAACACAATAGATCAAGCAGACAGAGAGGCCTAACAATTAACAAAAAGAAAACGGAAGTATCGAAAACGGTAGTATCGAAAGAGGAGCAACCGCCACAAATAAATATATTACTTGATGCAGAACCCCTCAAACAAACAGACAACTTTAATTATTTGGGAAGCACGATCACATGTGATGAGAAATGTGAGATGGATATAAAGAAGAGAACAGTACTTGCAAAGAATGCATTTGGCAAGATTAAAAACTTGGTGACGAATGTTAAAGTATCAATGGGTACAAGAAGAAGGTTTGTGAAATGTTTTATATGGTCGGTTTTGTTGTACGGCTGTGAGTCCTGAACAATGAGAAAGGCAGATGAACAAAGACTTAAAGCAGCTGAGATGTGGTTCTGGAGGAGGATGCTTAAGATTTCTTGGACAGAAAGAAAAACAAATGAAGAAGTGTTGCAAGGGATGGGTTTGGAAGAGAGTTGATGAGTACGGTTAGGAGTAGACAGATGCGCTTCCTGGGCCATGTTATGAGAAGAGAGGGACTGGAACATATATCTCTAACTGGTAAAATAGAAGGCAAGAGACCACAAGGAAGACCAAGACAGAAGTACATGGATGGACTGGTGCGAGTGACTGGAGGAGGAATGTCAGCAGCTCAGTTGATACAAGCAACTAGAGACAGGGAGCAGTGGCAAACCATGGTTGCCGACGTCCTACGGGATATGGCACGTTGAAGAAGATAGAGCGGAAGATATATATATATATATATATATATATATATATATATATATATATATATATATATATATATATATATATATATATATATATATATATATATATATATATATATATATATAAGAGATTAAGGGCAGGTGAAGAAACTTTAAGGCCACAATATAATGAATTAGTTAGAACAGTCAGGAGGTTCACGAGGAAAGCTAAGGGCAATTATAAATTAAAGGTAGCCAACCAGGCGAAGACGGACCCCAAGGGATTTTATCAGGTATACAGGACGAAGAATAAGGATACTATAGGTCCAATAAAGGCAGGAGATGGGGAGCTGGTTAGTTCAGGGGAGGAGATTAGTAAAATTCTGAATTTTTAACTGTCTTCATCCAGGAAAACATGCAGGATATGCCAAATAGTGAACAGATGTTTAGAGCAGATGAGAATGAGAAGCTGACATATTTCCATAACTAAGGAGGTGGTGGAACAGGAGATAGATAGGCTAAAAAAAAAGTTCAAGATACCAGGACCAGATAAAATATATCCCAGAGTACTTAAAGAATGCAAAGAGGTTAGTTTCTGACTTTAGGAAATCACTTGAGTCAGGTGAGGTACCAGTAATGTGGAGGCATGCCAATGTAGTACCCATCTTTAAAAAAGGATATAAAACTTTAGCGTCTAATTATAGACCTGTCAGCTTAACTTCAGTTGTGGGTAAAATACTGGAGTCAATAATAGCGAGGAACATTAGGAAGCATTTAGACAAACATAACTTGACAAGTCAGTCACAGCATGGCTTCACGAAGGAGAAGTCTTTCCTGACGAACTTGTTAAGTTTTTACAGTAAAGTGTACGAGGCAGTAGATAATGGTGAAAGTTATGATATCTTATATCTTTAGTAAAGATTTTGATAAGGTACCCAATCAGAGGCTCCTGAGAAAGGTTAGGGCACACGGGATAGATGGGAGGGTGTTAGGCTGGATAAGGTCAAGGCTAAGCGACAGGCGACAAAGAGTTGTAATAAACGGCTCCAAATCCGAGCGGGGTCATGTAATTAGTGGGGTGCCACAGGGATCAGTATTAAGGCAATTGTTGTTTTTAATATATATCAATGATTTCGATAGTGGAATTAGTAGTAAATTAGTTAGTAAATTTGCGGATGACACAAAGATGGGTAGATTAATTAGGTCAGAATCCGATGCCATCACCTTGCAGGCAGATTTAGATAGGATGAAAGAATGGACGGACAGGTGGCAAATGCAGTTTAATATTAACAAATGCAAATTACTTAGCGTAGGTAGAGGAAACCCACACAGTAGGTATACATTAAACAATGAAACTCTGGTAGGTACAGGGTACGAGAAAGATTTAGGAGTTATAGTTAGCTCTGAATTCCGTCTGGGAAAACAATGCATAGAGGCTAGAAACAGGGCAAATAGGGTATTAGGACTCATTTTTAGGAGTGTTAAAAGTAGAAAGCCGGAAGTAATAATAAAGTTATACTTGGCGCTGGTCAGACCTCATCTAGACTACGCTGTACAGTTCTTGTCCCCGTATTAAAGGAAAGATATAGGTCTATTAGAATCAGTACAGAGGAGAATGACTAAAAGGATACAGGGGATGAGGAGTATTCCTTACGAGGCGAGATTGAAGCTGTTAAATTTACATTCTTTAGAGAGACGTAGGTTAAGAGGGGATCTGATAGAAGTCTTTAAGTGGTATAAGGGTTATAACAAGGGGGATGTAAGCAAAATTCTTAGGATCAGCAACCAGGATAAAACAAGAAATAACGGGTTCAAGCTTGAAAAATTTAGTTTTAAGAAAGAGATAGGAAGAAATTGGTTCTCAAATAGAGTGGTATATGAGTGGAACGGACTCAGTAATCATGTTGTTAGTGCTAGGACATTGGGGAGCTTTAAGAGAAGATTAGACGGGTTTATGGATGGGATGATAGGTGGAAATAGGTGGGTATGTTTCGTACTGGGGCTGCCACGTGTAAGCCTGGTGGCTTACACACACACACACACAAACACACACACACAAACACACACACACACACACACACACACACACACACACACATATATATATATATATATATATATATATATATATATATATATATATATATATATATATATATATATATATATATATATATATATATATACATATATATAGTACACCCGTACATTTTTAACTCCTTTGACGGATAAACAATGCCTTAATATGCATATGTGAATAGAACATTTTCTACTTAGAATTACACGTTCTTTCACCTCTTTCAGTATTTGCAGAAACTCGCGTTACACCCTGTATATTTATTATAAGTATATCCTCTCTATGGTTCTGCTTCTCCACGCGTTTGTCTCGATTGCTCACTACTAAGGTGGTGATGTGTGAGTAAGACGGTTTAAGCTAATCTTGGCGACGCCAGACAAAGGAAGGAGGTAGAAGGGGAAGGAGGAGAGAGGGGAGTGGAGAACCGGGGAGGAAAGCTTACCTACGCTGTTCTCCCACTCAATGAGTTTCGGTCTAAAATAAACATTGTTTAAAAAAAAAATCATTATGGGATTATTTAGAGGGCTGGGTTGAAATTGATTATTATATGAGGGAGAGCAACTCTTCACCTATATTCTCTGCTAAATACAATTCTCAGAAGGGAAAGGAAGTGGAGAAAATTAAGTGGAAAAAAACTTCAAATTTATATAATAGAGCCCACCATGACATATTAGCCTCCCCTGTTTTCTCTCTCTCTCTCTCTCTCTCTCTCTCTCTCTCTCTCTCTCTCTCTCTCTCTCTCTCTCTCTCTCTAGTTTTCTGTCTTTTCTGCACATAGCACGTCTCCCCTCTCATACAGAAAATAGATGCCCAAACACTCAAGTCCCTGTCCTCAACAATCAACAATTATGTTATTAACCCCCTTTATGTGCTTTATATGAAATTTATACATCTGCAGTAGCAGAGTCACCGAGACAGCATTACATTATTAAGTTTAAAACGGTTTAAGAATTCCAAGGCACTGGTAAAAAATAAATAAATAAATAAATAAAAATATTTAGAGCCATATGCAGGCGCATACACTTCAAAAGTATTGCAGGACTAAAATTATGGTGGTGTTCAATACCTGAAAAATTCTTTGCGTGGGGGTGAACGTCTTTGAAAAATAACAAACTGGTTAATTAAACTATTCATCATCCAGCTGCATCAGCATATACCCAACCTCTACTTCACTGGCATCTACCGTCAAAGCACTCGGTTCTAAAAATTAATGTGCTCTTAACACTGGGAAGCTGCACAATACAAACTTTATTAAAAAAAAAAAAAATGGACTCCCACACTCCTCTGACCACTCCCAACGACGCCCCTTCTGCAGGAGATTCGTCAAGGGTGCCAGCAAGGTGGAATACTCCGAAACAAACCGGCGGTAACAGCCTATTACTCCGAGAAATCTCAAGGGTACTCGGAGACAGATCGGGACGGGGAATTGCCTGATCACATCTACCTTAGCTTCAGATGGGGTCGCATAATCCTGGCCCACTATTTATCCCAAATACTGGACCTGGGTCTTAAAGTTACATTTATATAGGTTAACCACTAGGCCAGCCTCTTGCAGGAGCGGAAATAGAGCTTCCTCATTATCAAGATGGTCCTGCCAGGTGTCATAAATTATCACATCATCAATATATACAACATAGTGCGGTACATCCTCCACTACTCTGTCCATTAAACTCTGGAATGTGGCCAGAGCTTTTTTTGAGTCCGTAGGGAATAAACCTGGCATTGGTAGACAGCGCCATTTGCAACGAAACTGGGAATTTCCTTGGTCCGTTCAAACAGGGGAACTTGCTAATACCTCTCCACCTTCATAATGAAAGCGACAGCCCCAATCCTGTCCACTGAGTCATCTACACGAGGCTGGGGGGGAGGTAAATTTCTACCTTAGACAAGAAATTCCTCTTCCTAAAACCAATACAGAACCTGATTGCTCAGGCTGGAGGGTGACAGGCGAACTCCACTCACTGTAAGTAAGTATGTTCGATAACATAGTGGTCCAGCATAGACCTCAACTCCTCCTCCAGCAGCTGCTATTTATGTGGATTCGCACGTTAGGGGGACAATTTTACATGGGCAGCATTACCCCACATCAATATCATATTTGACAAGAGCGGCTCTTCCCCCAGGACACTGCAGAAGACCTAGGGGTATCTCCCCAATCGGTCTAACATTTCTCCTTGGTAGTCCTGGTCCAAGAGGTCCAATTTCTCCTCAAGGAGCTAGAAACTATTTTGTTCCCATTACTCAGCGGCCGCAATTGGCTATGGGTCAAAACTCTCAGGCTCCTCTCTGACATTTGCGAAAAACAAAAATTAAAGGTGCCTCTTCCACGGCTAAAGCAGGAGTCGGATGCCTGCCCCTCCGAAAATAAGGTTGCAACATATTTATATAGCTGAGTTCGCGTCTGCCTATCAAGAGTGACAACAATATAATCCAAATCGCCCACTTTCTTCTCACTCACATAAGAACCACTGTAACGTGCTGTGAACGGCTGCCCTTGCACCGGGAGCAACACCAGCACCTCATCCCTGGGAGCAAAATTCTGGTACTTGGCCTTCCGTTTACAGTACGGCTTTGATGTGGTGAATCGGTGTGGTAATCACAGACGAAGTTGTCACCGATGTACTCACCATACATAGTAGTCTTCTCTCTCTTTCTGGTTCTGTTTAGTGATGTTTAGTTCAGTAAGTATTAGCGAGGATGTGGAAATACCAGGTCACCAGAGTTTCTGTGTACTTATAACATTTACAAACGGAGGCAAGGCTGGCCACCGGACAAGCAACCCACCCGGAAGCCGCCAACGCCACTTTTCCGGCACCCATTGCCACCGGCATCGTGGGTGGTAAAAGTTGACATGTTATCAAATACAAGTTTATTATTTTAATGGAAAGAATACAATTAAAGTAATGATAATATTACATAGATAATGATGAAAATATGTACAATTTCTCCTGTTCATACATCCCTCTCAACATATCCCAGATATGAATATTAAATAAACCTACCTAATATCCACATTCCCCTGACCTCAGCACGCACAGTGCAAGTAGAGAGAAGAAAGAGGAGGAAAATCTAACACAATAATAATAATAATAATAATAATAATAATAATAATAATAATAATAATAATAATAACTACCTCTAATACCTTCATCCTCCCTTATGCCTAACCCAGATGCGACTGGCCCACCTCAACAGCTCTCAATAAACTCTCCTCGGTACGTGTCACCATCCCTAACAGATTTCTCTGGGCATGCAGAAAGGTGACACCAAACATCCCGGACAGCATCTAATGGGCCACGCACTCAGTGCACCAAAGCTAGCTGATTTGGCGAAAACCCCAGTAGGCGCTTCTCGCACGGCAAACAACACATAAGGGATTGCCTCATCCCAATCCTTTTCATGATCTAACAAAAAGCACTCAACATAGTTTTCAGGGTTTGGCGGTGACGCTCAAGAGCATCCTGTGGCTGAAGGTGATAGGTACTGGAGAGGATATCATAATCCCCCCCCCCTTTTCATTCATAGTCTCGGTAAAATTAATAACTTCGAAGAGAAGTTGGAACCTCGGTTCGACTGCACCTGCCCAAAATTAGTAAAAAGTTTAACATGGCTATAAGCCCTACCTTGGCATAAGTACTCTTGGGATGGATAGCTTCTGGATACCATGTAGTTACACCCATCACGGTCAGCTGGTATTTATAGCCTGCCCTAGAAGGTGGGAGGGGACCCACCATACCAATGAATACTTTGGTGAAGGGAGGGGTAACAGCCGGGATAGAGTGGAGAGGGGCCACAAACGGTATTTGATTCGGCTTGCCCATCACTTGACAAGTGTGATAACATTTAATTACAGTAGCAACATTACCGGCCATACTAGGCTACTAGAAATTTCGCCGCACTCTCCACCGTCATCCTGATTCTGAGGTACCCCGTCAATGGGCCCTCATGTGCCAGTAACACTAATGTTTCTCTAAATTTAGAAGTCACTAACATTTGGAGTAACTCTCCTCCGTCTTCCTCTCTCCACTGGCAATACAAAATATTGTTCAACAGGACAAATTCCTCCTGACCTTCCACTTCTTCACTACCCTCACCCATCTTCGCAAAATATGGGGGCCAACTCCCCATCTTTCTGCTGTTCCTCAATCACTCCAGGAAGCTCGACCTCATTAAAGTCCTTCAGAACGACAGGATCAGGTGACAGGGGCAAAGCCGACACCCTAGAACCCCTCTGGCGCTTATGCCATGAACTGGAGCTATTTGTTTGTCCGTGTGAGGGTTCTCTCCACCTAGAACCTGAGTAGATGCCTGTCTAGCTCATGAACGGGGTGGTCCACTACGTGGGTCATCACCCGTTAGGTTTATTCCCAGCAAGTGAACAGCCTGCTCCCTACCTCCGGTACACTCCGCTCGGGAGGAAACTCCCGTCTCCAATGGAGTTAGGAGCTTCCCTGTCCCCGACAGTAACCCCCAACATACCCAACACACCAGGCTATGGCTTGGACTGGGTTCCGACACCCACAGCCCCCAAGCCTGAGCAACTCCTTTGGGGTGTTTTGAATGGTGAGGTAAGCCAGCAAACAAACCATCCAAAGCTAACTCTCCTGCCTCACCCTCGGCAACACCCCCAACAGTCATGTACTTCCTGTGGTGGCTCTGCTCTGTCACATTCATCCCCAGTCAGACTTAAAGATGAGCCCAACTCTGGTTCACCCAAACCCTCTCCAGCAATGGGACAGGCCTCTGGGAACTCTGTCCCTCACTGAGGCATCTACACCAACTCTGCACTCCTCTCGCGGTGACCTTACCTTATTGGGGTCGATCCCATGAGTTACAGAGAGCTCCACTTGCCTTGTCATGGAGTGATAGATAACATTAAGAGTCAAGAACCTCAGAAACCTCCACAACTAGGACGGTGTCCGCGGATGGGAGCTGTACTCAAACTTTCTCACCTTCCAGGTAATTTCTTAGAAGGAAATCTACCCCCGTCACTGGCAGGTCCTCCTCTAGTGCTACCCGCGCCTCCACAGCCACTAGCGGGGAAACAAGCCTCATCTCCGCCGTAGAGAAGCCTTCTTCGGCGCCAATTCCCCGGCACCACACCGGCTTGTTTGAGGCACCTAGTCTCTCAGCAACATTTCTGCACAGCGACTGCTGTGCTGCTGTTTCTTTCAAAACAGTGACGTGGTACTCAATCCCAGCAATCTTAACAGTGCCTTTACACACAAATGATGGCCAGCAGCAATCCAAACATGACCTCACTCGGGACGGTGAAGTATCAATAGACGAGGGGACAGCCTTTTTCGCCTCACAATCAAACATTGGCTGGCCCGAAACACTCTCCTGGTCTCGGCTATGAGAGACAATCATCGCAACTGGCTTCTGGGGGGACTTAAGAGCTGTGGCAGTCACTAATTTAGAAGAAATTAATTAAGTTGTCCAGTATTTTACAGTAATAACACAAGGACTGCATACTATACCTGGGAGTGCTGTCGAGTGTCGAATTTTTTTTTTTTAAGTGATCTGACATCCGCGGACATCGTCCCAGATGTGGAGACTGCTAAGGTTCCTGACTCTAATGATGTTATCAATCGCTCTATGGCAAAGCAAGTGGAGCCCTCTGTAACTCCTGGAGTCAATTGCAATAAGGCAGGGCCACCGAGAAAGAAGTGCAGAGCTGTTGTTGATGCCGCAGTGGGAGTGCCCAGAGCCTTGTCCCACTGCTGGTGAGGGTTTGGACAAGTCAGAGTTCAGTTTGTCCGTGAGTCATTGTGCTGGGGCTGACTTCACTATGGCAAGGCCAACGCAGGAAGCACATGACGGTGGGAATGTTGCCGAGGGTAACGCTGGGGTGTAGTTTGCTGGCTTACCTTACCCTGCGAAGCAACCCGGAGGTGACGCTCAAGCTGAGCTGTCACCTGGTACAGCAGAGCCGCCGCGGGAAACGCATGACTGTTGAAAGTGTTGCCGAGGGTGAGGCTGGAACGTTTGGTTTGGGTATTTTGTTTACGAGTTTGTCTAACAATGTGGAATTTGGTTTCGAGGCTGTGTGTGTCTGGTATGTTAGGGTCACTGCCGAGGGCAAGGAGACTCCTAACTCTAACTGCGGAGTTAGGAGATTCTTCCCTTACGGACAGTACCGAAGGCGGGAAGCAGGCTACTCCCCTGCCAGGACCCCTAGGCATGTTGGGTGTTAGCTCGCGCAGTGAGCCACCTCTTGTGATAGATGCTACTACAGCTGCTTGGGTACCAAAAGAGGATTCCGCCCCCTCAAAGACGCGTTCCCCCAATTCTTTTCATGGCAGGAGAGGGCAGCGAAGAAGTAAAGGTTAGCAATATTTTGTGTAGCCGGTGGAGAGAGGAGGGTAGAGGTTCGAAGCTCCAATTTGTTTTGCCATCAGCAGTTAAGGAGGCACGTGCGCAAATAGCACGGAGAGGCCCGGAGCTTGGCCGATTTGGGTTCGGATTGATTCGGGATTAACTGTTTTGGTGGGGTTTTGGTGGCCGGACGTGGCCACGTTTCTTGATTATCACTATGTAACACGATTCTTGTCGTTGACAAGCAAGTGTTATTTTACAACTTTTCATTGCAAAACAACAGAAAATGTCCATTATTCATGTCAAACTTTGCTTTTGTGGCTTTTATTTATTTATTTTTATTCATTTTTTTGCCGCTAAATTCCATCATTTTCACCATTTTTTTTACAGAAAACAAAATACAAAATCAAATGACACAAAAAAATTATTTTAAAACTTTTGAAACTAATTTTTAGGATTAAAAATGTTCTTGATTAAAAGTTTTCTTCATTTGTATGAATACAACAAATCACATTTCCTACCAGACTACAGCCCCAGGTAGGAAGAGAAAACGGCGTCAAGTGTGTCCTGAAGAAGGGCTGAGTTGTAGCCCTGTTTGTCATAGTAGTGATGATTATACTGCTCTTTATTTTTTTGTAATTTGTATGCCCTCAAAGTGTGATGTAACTTGCTCTGACATGGAGTGTGTAACCATATGCAGAGGCGTGATTCTAGTTGTTGTTTGTGCAAAAATTTTGCAAGTTTGCATGACTTACGAAAAATTACAGTTGGGAAAGGGCGTGTTATGTGCAGCGAGAATAGAGAGCATAGAAAAAAACGAGAAGAGAGAGAGAGAGAGAGAGAGAGAGAGAGAGAGAGAGAGAGAGAGAGAGAGAGAGAGAGAGGCATCATGGCATTGTTTATAGTTTATGGTGAAGTTGTCTTTCACCATTTAATTTCCCCACGTCCCTTCCTTTCAGAGAGTTGTATTTAGCAGAGAATATAGTAGAAGAGTTGAGTTGCCCTCCCTCATAGTGTAATCGATTTTCACCCACCCATCAAAATAAGCCCATGGTAATTTTTAAAACATAACGTTTAAGTTTTGGGAGAGACTGCAACAGTGACCAGGAAGAGCAGGGCATGGGGCGGACCTCCCCCCACCCAACTCCAGTTCTCCATTTTCCCCTCTCTTCCCTTCCTGTCCCTGCTCATGTTCCTGGCTTCGCTGAGGCCAGATAACCATCTTTCTCACGCCTCGCCACCTCAACAGTGAACAAGCCACCGATCAAGACAGATGCGTATAAAAATGATATATTAGAGTGGACATGTAATAAACCTACGGCTGCAATAATCGGGATACGTCTTACTATATCGGTCATTATTTGGTCCTATGGAAGGCCATGATCTGAGCAACTCTAGTTATTGTTTGAGATGGTATGAATTCCCCAGTAGCTCGTTACTCCTGCAGTATGTGAGCATGGCTCCATGTGCAGTTCAAAATTTGTCTTGATGTCCATTGTGTCTGTCTCTTTTTCGTCAAAGTGCAGCGCCCTGTTGTGGATTGTATTTTTTTTTTTTTTTTTTTTTGTGTGTGTGTGTCCTGAGTATCGTGTGTTATTAAATGTTACTAATGTTCAGAGCTCGCAGTTGTGAGTGTCAGGGATTAGAGTACCTTACTATATTCTGCTAGATTACAACTGTCTTTCCTCTCCACAAGTTCCATTTGCGGTATCGAAAATGGCTGTGTTTTGGGAGAGTGTAAATAGGCTGTTCTCTTGTTGGACGCTGATGGTTTTATTATTGTGGACGGTAGTCCAACAGGGTATTATACCCTATTTTATGTGCAGCTGTGTCCCCTCCACCCTAGCACGTGACTAATTTGTTCTTTCTCAGCTTGTGGGATTAAGTTGGCGTTTCTTTATACTCCCTTTCCTGTTGGTGGGTTAAGCAGGGTGACGACCTATTAAACCTGGATAGTTATTAGTGGCCAGCAGGTGCTTATATTCATCTCGTTTTGCCCTGCAATAAGCTGTGGGGAAAATAGCCTAGAGATAAGCTGACCTGAGGTAGTGACAGCCGTGATGAGGGTTATATCTGGTCATAACAATATATATATATATATATATATATATATATATATATATATATATATATATATATATATATATATATATATATATATATATATATATATATATTTATTTATTTATTTATTTATTTATTTATTTGTTTATTTATTTATATATATATTTATTTATTTATTTAGGAGCGCAATATTTATATGCTGCGTGATCAGCTCTACCCTGGACATCTTTGCTGGTATTTTCGTAAAAATACTCCCTGGAAATATAAATTCGACGTGGGTCTTCAGTATATAGTGGAAGCAGGCCTCATCGTCCGCTGGCTTAAGGTAATGCTGTATAAGATATAAGTTATCAGTGCCCATTTTCTTTTCTTTATTTTTCTTTAATCGATGGGACTTATTTTTTTTTATTTTAAATGTTTATCGTTTTGATAATGTAATTATTCATATTTTGTAAGTCTCTCTCTCTCTCTCTCTCTCTCTCTCTCTCTCTCTCTCTCTCTCTCTCTCTCTCTCTCTCTCTCTCTCTGTCTCTCTTTTATATCTCCATATTTTTTTTTTTTTCTCTCTTTATTTGTCCAGATCAAGACTGAAGACTTCTTGGGTGTAGATTTTGAGAGCAGGCTACGCTCAGATGGCGACAGGAACTCCACCCTCCCGCTTTCTCTTAGTCACACTCAGGGTGTGTTCTTCCTTCTTATCCTTGGATGGTCTTGTAGTACTGCTGTCTTCTTGGGAGAAATAGTCAGAATGGGAAAAAACTTATGAAAAAATATACGGCAAGAAGCCTAACCCTTTCTTGCAGCTTCGCTTATTTTCTTATGTTCCTTTGTTATAACTCCATTTCATCAATACAACAACTGTAAACGGATACACAAGTAATTATTTGTCAGTACTTACTCTTAATGCAAATAAACCTAAGTGTATTCTGTTCTTTACATTCAGTAACCAAACATAGTGTCTAGCAATCAAAATGCATTCTGAAGATCTCTTATGGACGGCAAGGCCATCGAAATGGAAACAAACTTGGCAGTTTATTAATAGGGTTTTGCATATGACCTAAATTGTGATGAGCCGACTTTTAACCGGCAGCTCTCTCTCTCTCTCTCTCTCTCTCTCTCTCTCTCTCTCTCTCTCTCTCTCTCTCTCTCTCTCTCTCTCTCTCTCTCTCTCTCTCTCTCTCTCTCTCTCTCTCTCTCTCTCTATATATATATATATATATATATATATATATATATATATATATATATATATATATATATATATATATCACTATGTTTCTGTCTCTGTCAAGATCATTGTTGATTAGTAGAAAAAAACTGGTTGACAGGACAGCCCTGAGGAACACCACTACCAGTTGGTGCCACAGCAGCAAGAGAACGTTCAAAAAGAAAACTTGAGATGAAAAGACAAAGGATAGGAATAGTAGAGGGTAACCTCGAAATTAAAGCTTTGTGTTAATGTCTATCAAAGGCTTTTGATGGTTACATCAAAAGTTGAAATTTCATCAGAAATTACCACGATACAATGAGAAATACTGGCATTTAGGCGACCATTGGCAATCAGATGTGAAGATAGTGAAGTAATAGATGTGTAAGAATCTTTCTATTAAAGATATATATATATATATATATATATATATATATATATATATATATATATATATATATATATATATATATATATATATATATATATATATATATATATATATATATATATATATATGATATGTCCAAGGCAACAGCAAAAGTTTCACCAAAATCTCTAAAAGAGGATGACCAAGACTCAGTAAGGAAAGCCAGAAGATCACTAGTATATATATATATATATATATATATATATATATATATATATATATATATATATATATATATATATATATATATATATATATATACTAGTGATCTTCTGGCTTTCCTTACTGAGTCTTGGTCATCCTCTTTTAGAGATTTTGGTGAAACTTTTGCTGTTGCCTTGGACATATCAAAAGCTTTTGATAGAGTCTGGCACAAAACTTTGATTTCCAAACTACCCTCCTACGGTTTCTATCCTTCTCTCTGTAACTTCATCTCAAGTTTCCTTTCTGACCGTACTATTGCTGCTGTGGTAGATGGTCACTGTTCTTCTCCTAAATCTATTAACAGTGGTGTTCCTCAGGGTTCTGTCCTGTCACCCACTCTCTTCTTATTATTCATTAATGATCTTCTAAACCAAACTTCTTGTCCTATCCACTCCTACGCTGATGATACCACCCTGCACTTTTCCACGTCTTTTCATAGACTTCCAACCCTTCAGGAGGTAAACATACCACGCAGGGAAGCCACAGAACGCTTGACTTCTGATCTTCCTAAAATTTCTAATTGGGACAGAACAAACTTCGTATTGTTCAATGCCTCAAAAACTCAATTCCTCCATCTATCAACTCGACACAACCTTCCAGACAACTATCCCCTCTTCTTCAATAACACTCAACTGTCCCCCTCTTCTACATTGAACATCCTCAGTTTGTCCTTTACTTATAATCTGAACTGGAAAATTCACATCTCATCTCTAGGTAGAACAGCTTCTATGAAGTTAGGTGTTCTGAGATGTCTCCGCCAGTTTTTCTCACCCCTTTAGCTGCTAACTCTGTACAAGGGCCTTATCCGTCCATGTATGGAGTATGCTTCACATGTCTAGGGGTGGTTCCACTCATACTGCTCTTCTAGACAGGGTGGAATCAAAAGCTTTTCGTCTCATCAACTCCTCTCCTCTAACAGACTGTCTTCAGCCTCTCTCTCACCGCCTCTCTCTAGCTGTCTTCGACCGCTATTTTCATGCTAACTGCTCTTCTGATCTTGCTAACTGCATGCCTCCCCTCCTTCCGCGGCCTCGCTGCACAAGACTTTCTTCTTTCTCTCACCCCTATTCTGTCCACCTCTCTAACGCAAGAGTTAATCAGTATTATCAATCATTCATCCCTTTCTCTGGTAAACTGTGGAACTCCCTGCCTGCTTCTGTATTTCCACCTTCCTATGACTTGAATTCCTTCAAGAGGGAGGTTTCAAGACACTTATTCATCAATTTTTGACCACTGCTTTGACCCTTTTATGGGACTGGCATTTCAGTGAGCATATTTTTTTTATTGAATTTTTGTTGTCCTTGGCCAGTGTCCTTCCTACATAAAAAAAAAAAAATATATATATATATATATATATATATATATATATATATATATATATATATATATATATATATATATATATATATATATATATATATATATATATATATATATATATATATATATATATATATATATATATATATATATATATATATATATATATATATATATATATATATATATACAGGGTGTCTCAAAAAAATGTACTCACTCTTAGAATTATGAGAAAACCTTTATTTATGGACATAGAGTGAAATGAAATAGCATCGAATACATGAGACAAATGTGTTTGAAGAATCATGTTTGCGAATGTTCAAATTGATGACCATTATTGTCCAGACAACGCTGATAACGCGCACCAAGGGATTCGCAAACGTCGCGAAACATGTCATTAGGAATATCACGACATTGTCTTTCAATTTCTAATTTCAATGCATCAATTGTCCTTGGTTTGTTGGCATAAATGTTGTCTTTTAAGTATCCCCATAAAAAAAAGTCCATGGGTGTTAGGTCTGGGGAACGCGCAGGGTATTCAATGGGGCCCCTTCGTCCAATCCATGTGTCAGGAAACACTGCATCAAGGTAAGCTCGTACATCGCGATGGTAGTGGGGAGGTGCTCCATCTTGCTGAAAGTAAATATCGCTGTCTTCACCAAACATCTCTGTAATTTGTGGACCAACAAATTCCTGAAGCAAGTTGAGGTAGCTCTCACCATTGACAGTTTCGTTGAAAAAGAAAGGTCCTATGATGCCCAATGCGGATATTCCACACCACACTGTTACTCCTGGTAAGTTTACATGGCATTCAATTGTTACGTGAGGATTTGCAGGACACCATTTAGACAACATTTATGCCAACAAACCAAGGACAATTGATGCATTGAAATTAGAAATTGAAAGACAATGTCGTGATATTCCTAATGACATGTTTCGCGACGTTTGCGAATCCCTTGGTGCGCGTTATCAGCGTTATCTGGACAATAATGGTCATCAATTTGAACATTCGCAAACATGATTCTTCAAACACATTTGTCTCATGTATTCGATGCTATTTCATTTCACTCTATGTCCATAAATAAAGGTTTTCTCATAATTCTAAGAGTGAGTACATTTTTTTTGAGACAACCTGTATATATATATATATATATATATATATATATATATATATATATATATATATATATATATATATATATATATATATATATATATATATATATATATATGGATATCAGAGCAATAGTTCTGTTCTTTGGAGCATTAGAATTGTCACCTGTTTTGATGAACGGTTGAATACAAACTTTCAGCGGTAATTAATGTTGAAAGAGTTTAACCCAAAGTGAGGATACGTTAGTACAGTTAGGGAGAACTAAAGGAGTGTATCAGTCATTATTATCATTGTATATGCATTTCATTGTTCATTTCTCCACGTGCTCATTGTTCTCCACGTAGGGCTGATCTATTTTTAGAACCTTCTTTCTTCCCTCTTTCTTCTCTGGAGATTTCCGCACCTTTCCTCGCATTCATCAACCAGTTCATAGGGAAACATGCTCGGAAAAGGATTGGCTATAATAACGGCCCTCGTCACTGGCCCAGATTCTCCTTGTTCCAGCATCTGATTGGCCTAATTCCCATCTTCCTCACTGGTCAGCTTCTCTCGACCCGGATCCGATAGTTTCACATAAATACAGGGCCGAGTTGTAGAGTCAATCACAGAGAGTTCAGATCAGAGAGAAAGAGTGGAAGCATCCGTCACGTCCATCGTAATCAGTGTCTCGATATCACGAGTGTAGTATATTCTGTTATCTGATCATTAAAAGAAGAAAAGTGACTATATGTTGTGTTACCTTCACTTGCACAATCTAACTACAGGATCAAAAAAATAACCACGAACTCTATGCTACCAAATACGAGTATCATCATCTGAGAATCAACGAGCCACCATCATCTGTGCTGCTACCATCATCTCCAGCCACCCAGTAAGTCTATCAACCAGTGAGCAAGCGGTGACTTCCATCTGAATCAGTGGTAGCAGCAGGTAACATCAATAACTACTAGAATAAGTGGATGGTGAGTAGCAGATCTCCCATCTAGAACAAGAGTCTGGCAGCGGATTTCACATCCGAGACAGTGGTGTGAAGCGGTGAACTTATCATCCAGAACAGGAGAAATCCCATCAGTAGTCAGCGAGGACATGTAAAACAATTAAAAGAATCTTAATAGTAGACATGAAATAGATGGAAGGTGGAGGATAAGGAGGAATGAACCTAATTCACACAATCGAACCTGAGGTAAGAATGCAGCTTCAGAGATAGATGAGGTGGCAGTGGTGCCATCAAATTGAAATAAAAGAGGGAAAGATGAAGAAAAGTTAGATATCTTAGCCACGTCAAGAGGAGAGTTGGACCAAAATTTAAAATGCACGAGTTTTTGGGTATGGATGGTTCAGGTACCGTTTGTGGGCCGTAGTCTGTAAAATGAAAACAACTTAAAATGCTCCCTGAAAAAAAATATTTTACGTCGGTCTTCAGTACGTTGTAGAAGCAGGCCTCATCGTCCGCTGGCTGAAGGTAATGCTGGATTTAGAATGGTATGGAATGCATTCCTCTATGCCAGACGCAATTACCTCTGTTATGTGCCCAGCACATAAGATGAGACAGGGAGGCAGCAGTCACTCCATTGACAATCAGAATAAAACCTCCTGAGGTACCAAAATCAGCAGAGGCAAAAAACCAGAGACACTCCGCCAATTCCTGTGCAGGAATTGGCGTTTTAGAAGATACAAACATTAAGTTATGATGAGGCAAATTAACAGAATAAGCAGAAGAATTAGATGTAAGAAAAGAAAATAAAATGTAGGGTGTACCTACGAGATGGTCAGAGATACGGATACTTATTTGTTGTAGGTAGTGAAGGATTGCTGAATGCTCGTCTGTTGATAACAGGCGAACACTCAGGTCAGTCGGATCTGCTGCCTACTTCTTGTTCCGTCTCAGTCAGCAGTAAGGGACCACATACTCACGTGTAACATTCCTTTTACTAAGAGGTATTTATTTCGAAATAATAGGCTAGAGAAGCTACACTAAACTAAGAATTTAAAAATTATTGTACATAAAAAATAAAAAAAAAAAAAAAGCCTCCAAGTCTGAACAGTACGTCGGCCTGTCCTCTGTACATACATAGCTTAATGTGGGACTTCAGGGTCGGGGCCGGGCGCCATGCTCCGTAGAGGGTACATCTTTTAGAGTCTTTCAACAATTTAAAAATTTTCTGTATTAGTAAATTTCCTGAGAATAAAAATATTATTGCAGAGATGGCCGAGAGACCGATATTGATATATAGTACATAAAATGTACGTGCATGGACCGTGGAGCGTATAAAACCGACAGGGAAGCGCCTAGGGGAATGCCACCTAAATCTGTGTATTGAATATGGACGTTCTTGAACGCTGGATGACCGTGATGATGGGGAGAATAGAAAATATGGCGACGAGATAAGAAAGCAAGAAAATGGGAGCACAGCAAGAGATGAGGAAGGCGCAACAAGGAGAAAACATGAGGCAACATGTGATGAACATGGCAACGCAGCAGATAGAAAAGATAAAGGCGGTCATGAGGAGAGAAATGAAGGATATGAAGACGTGTGAATACGTACATGACGAGGGGTGTATCCGTGTGAATGAGGAAATTAAGGAAGTAGTCAAGGAAGAGGTGGAGGAAAAGATACAAGGGGCACAATTCATGTGGCAACACTGGCAAGAGGCCGTGACGAGAGATTTGCAGGCATGCTTTACCAAACTGGCCACGCTGGAGAGCACAGTAGCAGCCCTGGCCCTTGGGCGTCAAGCATGGAAAACGAGCCAAAGCCTTCCCCTATGGTATCATGCGACACCACCCAGCTCCTCGCGCCACCAGCCGCTCTCTCCCGGCATTGGGCAGCCGGATGATTGGCGGTGAAAGTGTATTGTCTCTTCCTGAGTCCCCACCTGTGACACCATTACTTCCAAGCGTCTTAGGCAGCTGTGATCCCCGACCAAGACTTCCTCCAGTGTTAAGAACAGCCTCGATAGAGAAGAAACTCGCGGAGTATGATGGGAACATGTCCTGGGCTGAGAAAGCTTATCAGCTGCGTGACAGAACTGAAGGTAGTGGAAATCCTGGAACACCTAACCGCCGCCCAACTACAGTCATACTTCATTGTGGTGGAGGCCTTACAGCGACGTTTCGGGCGTCGGTATACCGCGTCCAACTCCAGGAGGCGGAGAAAGGACGAGACTCTACCATTACTGGCGCAGGAGAAACGCTTGGGAAAGGGGCTTATCCGATGCTGCGGAGGACACCGTCGACATGTTAGTAAAGGACTGCTTTGTAAGTGTGATAGAACGCTCGAATAGTTTATAATGCTTGCCTGTGGTGCTGGTGACGAAGAAAGATGGGAGCAAGAGATTTTGTGTCGATTACATTATGTAACACGATTTTTGTCTTTGAAAAGCAAGTGTTATTTTCCAAGTCTTTTCATTGCAAAACAATAGATAATATTCATTATTCCTGTCAAACTTTGGTTTTGTGGGTTTTAGATTTTTTTTACACCAAAATAGCTAAATTTCCCCATTTTCACCATTTTTTTGGACAGAAAACAAAAAAATCAGATAAATATTTATTTTAAAATTTCTGAAACTGATTTTTAGGATTAGAAATTAACATTTTTTTTTTCTTGAATTGCGTAAATACAACAAATCACTTTCACGTATGAGCCCCCAAATGTAGTCTCTCATCATGTTTTCATTGAAGGATCCCTGATATCTCTGTTCAGAGTTCATTATATCTTAGTGGAAGCGCTCCCCTTGTTCCTCTGAATATGCTCCCATATTCTTGAAGTTGTCGAGGTGAGCATCTAGGACACGGACCTTCAAGCACGTTTTGCAGCCCATCTAACCATAGCTTTTCACTGAAGCTTCAACCAGTTCCATGTAGCTATCAACCTTGTTGTTACCAAGAAAGCCTTATACTACAGCAATGAAACACTCCCAAGCTCTTTTCTCCTTTCCTATTAGTTTTTGTAGAAATTCTGAGCACTCCACAATTTTCCTTACTTGTGGTTTAATGAAGATACGAGCTTTCACCTTTGCCTCAGAAAGCTTAGGAAAGAAGTCTTGAAGATATCTGAAGGCAACAGACTCCTTGTCAAGAGCTGTAACAAACTGTTTCATGAGACCCAGTTTGATGTGTACTAGAGGAAACAAAACCTTTTGAGGATTCACCAATGGCTCATGTTTGATATTATGTGTTCCCAATGTAATGTCAGTCCTTGGAGACCAGTGCTTTTTCTGATAATGTGTTTCTCTGTCTACTGTCATAAAGGCAAGGAAAACAGAATTCTTGGTATAACCTCCTTGCAGTCCCATAAAAAAAAAAAAGCCACCATCTTGAAGTCTCCAGTAACTTCCCAGACATACTTGTTGTAGTTCAAAGTTTTCAGTAGAAGCTTGTCTTGGTCCCCAGCTGGCACAGCAAAATATGCTTTGTAAGCTTCACACATTTTTCGAGATGCTGTCACAGAGAACTTCTTTGCTTTTATCTTGATGAATTGACCACATATATAGCAGAATGCTATATATGTTCTAGAATATTATGGAAATTATAACATTGAATAGAATGTTCTAAAATGTCCAAGAAACTTCTGAAAGTGTCAGGTAGAACATTCTGGAAGATTTGAGAAGATTCTTGAAATGTAAGCAAATCCTTCTAAACATGAGAAATTTCTTGCTAGATCTGGCCAGTTCAAGACTTATCTTATAAAAATTTTTAAATCTTTAGAGCACTTTATATATATTTCTTTTTCATTGTTTTAACTTATTTTCAACATTTCAGAGGCAATTAGATAAGCAACTTAAATTCTGCAAAGGTCTTTACTTGACATGAAAACCAATAGTAGCCCATACTATAATGAAATCAGGCAAAAATGTAAATTCCTTTTTCTAACCACAAAAGCAAAGTTGCAGGATCAAAATAACATTTTTTCTATTTTATTTAGATGGAAATAACTGGAAAATTATGGTTTGGGGCCAAGGACAAGACAAAAGAGAAATTTTGTTACATAGTGAATTATCGGGCCCTGAACGGCGTCACCGATGTTTACCCGCTGGCCAGAATTGATGACACTTCAGACGCGCTCAGTGGAGTTCAGTGGTTCTCAATCCCGGACTTTTAACTCAGAACATCACAAGATAAAGAAAAGACGGCCTTCTCCTTTGGGCAAGGATTTTTGTCACTTAAATGTTATGCCTTTTGGGTTTTGCAATGTCCCTGGCTGTTTGGAGTGACTAATGAAGCGAGTACTGGAAGGCATGCAGTGGACGGCAGCATTAGTACATCTTGATGACGTGTTAGTATTTGGAAACAATTTCGAGGAGGTGCTAGCACAGCTGACCAAGGTGTTCCATCGTTTGAGGACTGCTGGCCTGAAGCTCACCCCAAAAAAGTGCATGCCATACAGGATCGAGGTGCCATTCCTTGGACACGTGGTCAGACGACAGGGAGTAAAGACTTCCACCATGGGAAACAGTAGCAGGGGGAGTGCATGTTCCTGCCTGCACATCACAAGCAGAGGATGACGTCTCGAGCGCCTGGTCAATCGCCCCTTGAGAACCAGAGGAACATTATAAATATACATTGTATAATATATAATATTATAAACATTATAAACATTATAAAGGACAGTCAGCAAAAGCCTCTACTGGTAGAGGAAGGGGAGCAATAATCATCAGGAAGATGATCATCAGGAAGATAAAGAATAAAAAAGTTAGCAAGATCATGTTACTATTTCCTCTAATTTCTGACACCCGTTGAACATTATTGGCGAACTTTGGCGGCATGTCCCTCAGCATCACCGAAGTCGTTGGGACATTAACGATTCTTGCTATCAGATACATTGTTTGATCGATTGATCTCAACAGTTAAGTTGATGTCTTCAAGCGATAGAGAATTTCATACTTCAAAAGAAGCTTTGGCAGCAATATCAAATGTAAATGTCACAAAGTACTAAATGGAACGACAGTCACCGTCATTTTTTTTTTTTTTTTTACAAAAACGAAGAATTTTTTTCTGATAGGCTTGAGAATATAGTGGACTGCACGGTAAGACAAGGATGCATATACATTACTTAGCATAAGTCTTTCTAGACAAGACCCAACAGCTGACCCGCGTGGTCTTCCAGCATCAGAAGCAGCAGCAGTAGCATCACCATTACAAGTACTAGTCCAAGAACCTTTAAGTTGCTGAGGCTTGTCAGCATTCCAGGATGAGGGAACAGAACCCTTCCTGGTGCTGCCCGATGCCTGGAGCGGTTCCAGAGTGGCGATGAGAGAAATCTGGAAAGGAGCAATCGGTGTTAAGCGCACATCAGGAAGAGAGACAGTCTGGGGTAAATGATAATTTTGTGCCGTATGCTGATAAACCTCCACTTTGTTATCCCCTCATTCATCACGGGGCATAACAAGGGGAGGCATTATGTTGTAGCCCAGATGCAACCAACAGCCCCAGATGTAGCAGGTAAGTATATGCTGGTAACTGCTGAGGAACCTTGGCAAGGGTGTCCCCAGGATGATAGGAGCCACCAGGCACCCCAAAGCCTGCCTGACCTTAGCCAACACATGACCAGCGGATTGATCCAGTGTGAGAATGTGTATGTAATGAGTAGTACGTGATTTTACAAGTGAACATACCAATGCTACATAGCCTCATCCCCCCATGTGCATTTGTGTTGCCCTTCCCTAGTCCTCACTCTGACTAAACGGTTTAGTATTGAGATAGGTGAAGGTGTCTTGTATGAATGAAGCATGAATGAAGGAGTGCATGTGTGTCTATTGTACTTTACCTATTATTATTTACCTACTTATAGGTACATCGCTCGGTCACCTGCCTCGAGCGTCCTCGCGAGAAACAGGTCTAGAGACATGTACCTATCCATAAGTAGTAAGGATAGGTAAGGTAGGAACAGGTGGCATTTTTGTTCATGTAGTGTAGGAAACTTCCATGGTGGAAATTATCATCGTTTGCATTTGTTGAGATGTTGCCACCTAACGCAGACTGATCACGTGGTGCTGATGTTATGGTTAGACCGCTGGTTGTTCCCGGCGACACCTTCCAGGGGCAGTTAGCAGCCGGCTGGGCGTGCAGCAGTAGTGCTACTAAGCAAGCCTGCCGGTGTATCTCCGCTGAACCCAGTGCTGTGAGTGTGTACACAAACTCTAAACAAACTCGAGACAAACTCTAAAACTGAGTGAAGTAATGCCACTGTTTCATTAACAACAAAACACAGTGACGTATTGTTAGTCTCTCCAGTAATCAGAGATCTAACACCACCCCGTTACTATAATACTCTATAATGAGTGAACTCTTTTGTTGTTGAAAATGAATTGTATATATATTGATGATTCAAACTTTTTTCAAGCTTACCTTAAATCAAATGTTATAGCCACTGGCATGTCAAGCAGCCAAATAGGGAAACTAAAATAATGGCAGCGGTGGGATTTTTTTTTCTATTGGAACGTTCTACTAATCCATTGCTCGCAGGATGGTGAGTTGTTATATATGTGTGTGTTATGTTGTATTGACTTCATATTTCTGATAGTAGTGCGTTGCAAAACTTAGTTTTGTTATCACTTAATAAAACTCGAGGTGTTAAGTAAACCAGGAATAACTTGCTAACAAGGGTGTGAGCAACGGCAGCTGCAGTTTTTTCTTTCAGAGACACTCGTACAACGTAGCGAGAAAAATATCAACGCAGACTAGCAAATACTTAGAACCCAGATGGCTAAAAGATAGTTGCAAAAGGTCTATCCCCACCACATGCCAGGGCTTAGTGGTTGGAGGATACTTAAGAATCGGTGCAGGGTTCGACACCGTTTCCTTATTCTGTGCGCATTTAGTACACAGTGCAACATGCTTTTCAATGTCTACACGCATAGTTGGCCAATAATAATGTACACAAGCAGTATCTAGGGTACGATCCTTCCCTGGATAACCGGCAATAAAGGAATCATGTACAAGCTGTAAGATGGTAGGTAACAGTCCCTCCGGAATTACCATTTGTGTGACTAAGTAGCACTTATCCTGTCAGTAGCGGCAAAGGAGGCCATCCTTGTTGAGTAAGAATTGTGATATAGGTATTTTTAATGTAGGAAGACTAACCTCATCCCCTAATTCAAGGTGATGAACAATTTTACCCTATACATCATATTGGCGATGAGCAGTTCCCAGTTCCAACATTGTGAAATTTTTGATTGATGGTGTCTGGTGTGTTAATGACCTTACAGGTACGTTTTGAGAAAGCGAATCAGCCACTCTGTTGGCTCGACCTTGGATAGTTATATCACAACGAGCGAGTATGCCTGAGAGTTTTCTACCCTCGAAAAGTTTATTGACGGCTGTATGATCAGTATAAATGGTTAATGGATATCCAAATATTATATCTTTGAATGATTTTAAAGCCCAAACGATAGCGAGACCTTCCTGGTGAGTTACAGAGTAATTAGAGTCAGCGGAATTTAATGTTCTACTTGCATAGCCTATGACTCTGCTTTTACCTCTTTCGTCTGTTTGCATTAATAATGCACCAAGACCCAACGCACTAGCATCCGTGTACAGAATAAATGGAGCTGTATAATCCGGGAAGGCAGGAATAGGTGAGTTTGTGAGAGCAACCTTAAGGCTATAGAAACTTTGTTTCTGGGCAGCATTCCGATTGAAAAGTACGTCCTTTAACAAAATAGTTAGAGGAGACGCCATGCTGGCAAAACCTTCGACAAATAGTATCCACATAACCCTAACAAGGATCAGACATTATCTACAGTTTTAGGGGTTGGAAAGTTTCTAACTGCTTTAACTTTATCATCCATAGTGTGAATACCATCAGTATCAACGACATGCCCTAAAAAAAGATGGATTTGCGCAGGAAGTCACACTTAGATAACATTTCTTTGAGTCCTGCTTCTCTCAATCTTAGCAAGACCGAATCTAAGCTGAAGTGAGTCAGCATCTTTGTTGAAAATTATCAAGTCATCCAGTTAGGCATAAAGATTTTAACTAATTATGGACACGAAAAAGATGTTTATTAGCCTCTGGAAGGTAATTGGCGCAGATTTTAATCCGAAAGGCATGTATAACCATTCAAAATGCTCTTTAGGTGTGCTGAATGCAATTATTTCTCTAGACTGAGTCAGTAGCCAGTAGCCACTCAATAAATCTAGGCTACTGAAAACACTGTTTCCTCCTCCTAAAGACATAAAAAGATCATTCAGGACAGGAAGAGGATAACGATCATCCTCAGTGACTTTGTTTACCTGTCTAAAAATAATCACAGGTCGATAAGTGCCATCCTTTTTTGGTACCGAAAAGAGAAGGCTGTTCCAAGCAGACTAGGAATGCTGAATAACCCATTGTTTTAACGTCTTTTATATTTGTTTTCCACAACTTCGCGCTGACTATGAGGAAGATGATACGAGGGATATAGATAAGTCGTTTTCAGTAGCACTCCGCTAACGTTAGGGGTTGAAGGATGGGAGCGTACTGAAGACAATTACTCCGCTGCCAGACGACCATCGCTTGTCCCTGCTGGAAAAACTGTCGTACGTCTTAGTTGAGAGATCACAGAGTGGAAGCATCATTATATACTACTACCGAGAATACGAAAAATAAGCATGGAGAGGGACAGCAGTACCGACTCTGATACATACATGGAAGACGATGACTACCAACCTTTTATGTCAAATCCTTGTTTTAAGCTTCTTCTAACCATTGCAAGCATTGCTGAGATACAGCCTGTGGCAGATATGGGTGTAGTGATGGGAGCCACAGCAGTAGCTACTTCTTACTTTATGGAAAGGTAATTATGTCCGCCACTTCTTACCAATGTATTATGTTTAAACAAAGGGTTTCGTGGAGGCTTGGAAGAAAATAGGATATATTTGTGTTTTTTTGGCGCCCATTTTTTTTTTTTTTTCTATTTATTTTAAAATTTATTAAGTTTCTTCCTCTTACTTTCCTCTCCCCCTACAGTGTTCACATGTCTACGGTAGTGGGCATGGCTATGAAGCAGAGTGAAATTGTGGGGTTAAAAGTGTGTTTAATAATAGACTACAATCCTAATTAGGGAAAGGTTAGGTTAGAATAGGTTTGGCCCTTCCAATTTAGGTTAGGTTTTATTAGGGTATTGTAATGGCTAAAGACTCATTTCTTATATATAGGTTAGGCTGGGTCAGGATATGTAGCTAGGTTTGGCCCTTCCAATTTAGGTTAGGTTTTATTAAGGTCTTCTAATGTCCAAATACTCATTGCTCATATATAGGTTAGGTTAGGCTATGTTAGGTTATGTTAGGTCAGGTGGGATTAGGTTAGGTAGGTTTGGCACTTCCAATTTAGGTTAGGTTATTTTTTATTAAGGTCTTCTAATGTCCAAATACTCACTTCTTATATATAGTTTATGTCAGGTTAGGTGTGGTTATGTTGGGTTGTTGTGTTGGGTACCCATTTCTCGACCAACACTATGGCCTCCAACCACATGCTAGATTTGGGAAAGATTTTCCCACAGGCAGAGACTTTGTTCAAATCCCAATTAACCAGTATGTTAATATTTTCAACTGTATACTAATTTTGTATTTCTTTTGTAAGAAGTGAAGTGGGTGATGAAGAGCGTGCCCTGGGGCAGTTGATGAGCAGTGAGGTGGCGGTGGCGGTCGAGTTAAGGCCGTCCTTGGTACGAGAGCCACGCCATGATTTAGGCGGTGTTCGTCTTATAGCCGCAGCATTTCAAAATAAACCTCATATTTCGACAGTTCTGCTACTATACATATGTCAATAGCAAAGAACAGTAAAGATATCAAGTCATCCTTATATTTCATTTAGTATCCTACGAAAATAATGTGTAAACTACAACAAGTTCCCATAACTAGTAATTCGAAGTCACAGTCACATGAACCGCCACGGACGTCGCTCAGTAGACCATGGTCTGAACAGCCTCCAAATATCCCGAGACGATACAACTCTTAATTCAGGCCCTATGGACAATTCTTCAGAATTCCAAAACCAGGAACAGGTTACTACTTTGACCTTCTTTTCATATTTAAAAATGATCATGTTCTTATGTGCCTCATTTTTTAATAATAAAGGAGTGGCAACACACCTTTCAGCCAATCAGAACGAGTGTTTGGGTTTGTCCTCCCGGAAACCCTAACGCTTCAGAGAGGCGATATTAGGGTTTCTGGCAAAAAAGCGTTAGGGGTTGCGAAGTGCTACTGAAAACGCCTATAGTGTAGCGACGGCAACCATTATCGCCTCCTGCCTGCTGTTTCAACATGTGGGAGCAAGTTTCCCGCCATCCCTGATCGCGTGATGGGCCCTCCAGCTCCTGATTGGCCACGGAAGTCATGTGGTCAAGAGCTGGACCGTGATTGGAAGCGGCATGAAGGGCAGCGAGGGGACGCGGCAGGCAGGAGACAAAGCCGGCGCCGGCAGCAGCGAGTGGATCTGCGCTGCTATTTGAGTCGCCCGAAAGTTTTGTAAGTGGTTCGTGCTCCTTCAAGAGCTCTTTCGAGGGTTGGCAAGTGATCCGGGAGGGGGGGGGGGCGAACTCGCAATAGGTGTCTGTACACGGGTAACGGACAATACACGGAAATTGAAAAGACAGTGTTTACTTAACCGGCCTGGCAGGGAACAAAGGGTGACAGGCAGGCGAGGGCGAGGACACCGGGAGCGAGGCCAGATGGCGAGGTGATTCATGCAGAGAAAGAGGTGAGTTACAGGTCACTTTGCCATTGGAGATAGGGCCGTCACCAGCGTGAACACGACGAACCGGGCTGGCCAGGGTACAGAGGGACAGGGAGCAACGAGACCGAGGACAAAGGTGGGTTTCGTTACAATAGGTTTTGTATGTGGTTTTAGTTTGATGTAATGTTTTGAGCATTGTGAGTGCTCCCCAAGGATTCCCCAGGTAATACAATCACGTCCCTGTAACGTCGCAGAAGTTCCAGCAACGAGTGTTTCGACTCCGGGTAGTCCACGACGTTGACAAACGAACTAAGGGTAGGGCCCGTACCTTTTCAATATCACCGGCTGAACTACGCACCGAAGCGACACAAGCAACAGGAATCTCCAAGGCCTCAGGCAAGACCTTTTGACCAAAGGGTAAGAAATACCCTTTCCTTCAATCTTATCTCACCACCAGAAGTATTTACTGCAAGAACAGTGGTCTGACTGTCCTCATGGACTGTGTTTAATGTAGGCTTCACAGATAATCTCACTCGACTGGAGCCTTCCAGGCAAAATCACAGCGTATGGGGACATTTGGAATGGATACTGGTATATGAACAGCAGTACAGTCGGGAATTAAATGATTACCTATTTACTGTGGCTTTAATTCATTTCAACCAGTTATGATGACTTTTCGTAAATTATTTCTGGCGAAGTGTCAGTTAGTTGGGTATGAACCTGAATGTGATGCTTTTTATTTTAATTTATTTTAATTTTTTTTTTATTTTTTTTTTTTTTTTTTAAAGATGTGTAAACGCCAGAAATATTTTGGTGTCTAGGAGCTGAAGCGATGTTTTTAATAGGGTGAGGAGATATGAGGCGCTTGGGTTTACCCATCGCCTTAAAATATCTCACTCCAATCTTCACTGAGTTGGTCTGAGGATGAATCTCCATGTGGTTTGCCTGTAATGATTCTAAGCCAAGAAGCCCATCTGAAGGCAAGCTGAAATCAGTAATAACATAGAAATCCATTCTCATAACCTTGGAGTTCTTACCCAACCTAATAGGGAGGCAAACAACACTCAGTATTTTAAGAGGGGGTATGCGAAACACCTAATAAGTTGGTTGTAGTTGGTTTCAGAGGCCAACGTGCGCCACGAGACGCGCTTTTGAGGGCTAAATAGGATTCTTCCGACAGACAGCACATTTACCGATGCGCCAGTGTATGTGGCAAATGAAGCTTTTAAGAATCCTTTTCCAGGCTGTGACTTTTAAACGTGTCATAATCCTGGTTCTCTGTTGGCTCTGTGAATGTACTTGAGTTCAATAAATAATGAGCCAGAGAGCCAAGTTGAAGTTTTGATCTGACAAAAGAAATTTTATCACCCGACTCGATAATGCAAGCTTGGGCCATTACATCCTTGCACTGAACAATGAATTTTCGGGCAGAGCACCCTGAATCTGATCCCGAAAATGGGACTACATCAGTGGTGGTAGAGAGTAATTTTAAGAGGAACTCTCGTTACACATGGCGTGAGCTGTGGCCCAGCACCATTACCATGGGAGGTAGTGGCTGTGTTAGTTGCAGTAGACATGATGTTAGTAGGTGATTTAGACATGATTTCTTTAGGAAGTCGGCGGTGTCGAGTACCACTCCTCAGTTCACGGTGGTTATCACTCTCGCTAGACTCATCCTTCACATCATTTGGCTCTAAAAATCTTCTAGTGCGTAGGAAACAGCCTGAGAAATACGCAATCGATCAAATTTCCCAGCTAACTGCTCTAATTCCCTTTATTTTAATAATAAGTTAGAACTATATTGTTGTATTAATATAACTTTCTTTTAAGTCCAAAAAACTTTGAGGAGTTTTTTCAGAAAAAAATTACAACACTCATAAAGTAAAAAGAAAGGATATATTAAGTTGTTATGAATGATTAGTAAAAATATTAATTACATGAAATTATATAATTATTATATGAAATGAAAATGAGCTTTACTAAAAGTAAACATAAGCTGTAATTTTTCAGACAAAAATATTTTACACCAAATATTTCTTTACTTATTTAAGTGTAAAACAATTAAATAATTCACCACTAAGAACACAAGGCTAAGAACAAGTGATTTTATTAAGTAAAGTGTCTATTGAAGTGCCACTTAATGCGTGTTATAAGCTCACCTACTGGAGATCAGTTACTAAGAGTAGTTTTCCTTTGTGCTCCTCAGTGCCTGCTATGTCAGGAACGTTGAGTCACCTTGGACAGCTTGATCGCCTATGGAAGTGCTGTCACAGATCTAGCAGTGGGCCACGAAGAATCGACAGTTGCTGAAATAATCATATAAAATTAATAATTGCACTATACTGAGTATGAGCGACTTTAGTGTCGGGAAGAGGAGGATGTGCGTGTATTGTTCTTATTGTGACTCAAAGTAGAGGGAATTGTCAGTGACTAAGAAGCCCCGTCAACTGGTCGTACCCAGTCAATTCACTATTTCCTCACAGTGAGTCTAGGAGTGTTGTGTCTGATTTTATGTATGGTGCTAATAAAATCACAATGACATGGCAAACAAAATTATATAGGAATGGACAAGGTATAATGAAGCAGGGATGGCGAAAGCTAGACACGAGGCGAGTCAGAACTATCAGTCCACTCCTCACTTTCTCTAATGCTTCGTTAAATCACTCCATATCACAGTGTTTAGTGTTTTTCACTCATCCACGTTTTTTACGTAGTTTTCTAGCTTTTAGGCACAGTTTTCGCACACAGTTTTATCCCAAGTTGCGACATCATTTATGTTCCCCTACTCGCCTGTTTGTCACGCCAGTGGCAAGAACATTTGATCTAAGATAGCGCGATATGAGTAGGCTTGAAAAAAGTTTGAATCAAGTCAATATATGCAATTTATTTACACCAACAATAGAGTTCACCCATTACGGGGTATTACAGTAACGGGTTATTGTTAGGTCTCTGATTACTGGAGAGACTAGCAATACGTCATTGTGTTCTGTTATCAGTAAAACAGTGACATTACTTCACTCAGTTTTAGAGTTTGTTTAAAGTTTGTTTAGAGTTTGTGCACACACAGCATTAAGTTCAGCGGAGATACGCCGGCAGACTTACTTGATAGCACTACTCCTGCCGCGCACCCATCCGGCTGCTAATTTGCCCCGGGAAAGTGCCGCCAACAACAACCAGCGGTCTTGGACATAACATCAGCGCCTCATGATCAGTCTGTGTTAGGTGACGACATCTCAATAGAATCAAAACAATAGAAATTTCCACCATGGAAGTTTCCTACACTACATGAATAAAAATCCTACCTGTTCCTACCCATCTATGGGTACACTGTCTTCTTAGCAACAACGGAAAGTGTCTGTTGTCCCTTTGTCAGACTATCTCTCCTCTCTCGCCTATGGAGGATCCGCCTCAGTGAGCGTGCTGCGGGGGAGCCGCGTCCCATCGCGGTTTTGTTGACATGGATCTGGTTTCCAAATTGTCGAGTGCATGGTTCATCAGGACGTCAATGAAGCAAAAAAAAATGTTAAAATGGTAGATGGTACCTTAAGGAGCACATCATATTCACTTTCACTGCTGCAAATTTGTCATAGAGGCTCCATGGTGGTTACGTGTCGGTTCCCGTTCGTCCCTACATTCCCCGCCCGCCCCCTCCTCCCGAAGGAATGTCTTGTCATGGTGGTGGAGCTTGCGTGTCCCTATGATCTGGAGAACGAGGGCTTTGGCCTCTGCTCCGCCCTACTTAAGGGGAGAGTGCTGCCTATCCTAGCAAGGTCGCCTTTGAAGGACCAGACTAAATGGTTCCCTGAGTTAGTCTGTCAATACGGGTCAACGGTGCTGCTCACCAGAGGGGCCACCTTTTGAGGTCGCCGTGTGTTAGATGGTCGAGTGTCTGGGCTGGAATGGGTTGTTGGGAGAGGTCTTAGCTTCGTCGTGGACAAATTTTCGAATCATGAGGGGCCACTTTTTAAAACCAGTGGCCTTCATGGGGACGAGATGCCCCGTTCATTGCAGCCAGCGCTCTCCCCCCTCGTAATCCTGGTAAGGGATCTCCCTTGGCCCATGGAGCGATTTTTTTTTTTTTTTTTTATGGGTAGAAATAAAAATTCCTCTGGTCCCCAAGGGACAGTCGACCAGGCCCTCAAAACGTCACCCTCTAGTCATGATGGTGATGTGCAGGCAGGAGCTCGTACTCCCACTGCTGTTGCTTCCCATGGTGGAAGGCCCCTTGGGTTAGTTGCTGAGTCTTACCTTATGATCATTAATACACATGCCTCCATGTCATACTGTGCTATTTGCTCAGTTTCCAGGCCCTTCAGAACTGTTATCCATATCTGTCTCAAATATGATGGCGATTGTCTCTTTAGTCGATGTTATGTGACATTAACATCAGACATTGCTGCCAAAGCTGCTCTTGAGACAATAAATTTTCTGCGTGTTGGAGACAACAATGTAATTGCTGAGGTCATTTGATCAAGCAAGTTGACAGCAAAAATTATTATTGTCCTAATCACCTTGATGATGCTGATAAACGTGCCCATACAGCTCGCCACTCATCTACACTGGTTTGTAGCATATTGTATGGAAGGTCGAGGTAACTTTATCCATGCTGCCAAGTATCTAAAAAGGGAGATTGCTGTCCTCCCTATAAATAGTGTCAAGAAAATGGTAAAGGTGACTTGATCAGAGATGAAGATTCAACACAGAGGATGATGCTCCTCCATCTGCCTTGCCCTTCTGATGGAATCTTCGAGTCCATCAAGCCATACCGAAAATTCAGTTACTGTAAAGGATATATTTACAACCAGGATCTATATGGATCTCACAAAATGATATCATTCAGGTATGTCCAGATAATGTTCAATGAATGGCCAGGATTAGAAGAAATAACATGATTACGCTCACTTTTTAAGCTGCTTTTCTCCCTGAACGTGTAAAGATCAGCCCTCTTTTCTCTTTCAATAAAAGCATTCGTTGACCGTCCTTTACAATGCTACTGGTGTTATGAATTCGGTCATGGGAGGAAAAACTGTCAAAATAGTTCCCGGTGCGGTCACTGTTCAGCCTTTGACTCGCACCAGACTTCTGAATACGAATCGGAACCCTACTGTTTCTACAGAGAGGCTCACCCACTATGTTCCCGACAATGCAAGAAGTACCGTCTCGAGCAGGACATCCTCTTGCTGGCTAATTTTCAGTTTATAATTCTAGATAGTGTCAGATGAGAACTTCTTTTCAGACAGAAGAATAGTGAAGCAAAAACATATGCCTCCTCTCTCACTCTAGTTCTTCCACCTCCACCACAGGTACTAAGGTTGTAACACCTTCCCACCTCTCTCAACCACTAATTGTTTCCTCCCTTCCTTGTGAAAATGTCGCTCCTTCAGTTCTGTCACCAACAAGTTCTCTGTTTTGGAGGATATCACAAATAAGCCCTCCTCTGCATCTTCAGCCAAGCTGCCCTCCTTTTCAGCAAAGCCCTCCACTGCATATTCACCAGCTCCATCCCAGTCTCCACATGCAAAAGTTCATATTGCTGAAGTCCACTCTCCCATGGACTCTCATCCACAAACGGCTCCCACGCTTCCTCCTAAAAAACGTTCATGGGGATCTGCCAAGTACCTAGACTCAACAGATGTCCTCTCTAGAAAGGTCCCTTTGGGAGTGTCAGATGACGTTATATATCAAAGTGAAAGTGATTCTTCCACATCCGAGATGGACACGGAGGGTTTCTCTGCCCATCTTCCAAATAAGTCCTCCTCCAGTACATTTCAAGAAATCAAGGAATCCTCCTCCTCCAGTCTTTTCAGGAGTTTCAGATACTCATGTGCGGGTAGCTAGCTTTCTCCACACCAGTTACTCAGTCTCAAGTTTCTACACCAGTTATCGTGGGACCATATGTCTTGCAGACCGAGTAAGGTACCTAGTCAGATAGGCAAAAGGAAGCCTTCCTGTGGGGCTTCCTTGAAAACCCCCTAAGAAAATAATATTCAAGAGTTTGCAGTGGAATTGCCGTGGTTTGGTGCCTCCTGAGAGGAACTCCGGGTATTGATCTCTAGGTTTTCTCCTGTCTATATTTGTTTGCAAGAGACAATGCTCGGAGAATCAATTCACTTTGGTCCTCCTGGGTATCGTGCTTTTTTCACCACTCCATTTCCTGGTCAGAGACATCATGGTGGCACTGCCACCTTTATTCACAATGATATTCCTTTTATCCACCTGCAGCTTCACTCGCCGCTGCAGGTTGTTGCTATAAATGTTTTTATAAATCGTTTTTATTCATTGTGCAGTCTGTATCTGCCTCCCAGTGTTCCTATCGAGAAAAATTAACTTGATGATCTGCCCGCTCAGTGGATGAGATAAGAAACTGTGATGAGGCTGGAAAATACTTCACTGATGTCTTACACTCCGGTGCTATTCAGTCCATCCCTAAGACCACTGGTCAGTTTCCTAAATGTCCTGTTTCATAATGGAATGCGGATTGTACAGCCGCTGTTCAAGAAAAGCATGCTGCCTTTTCTCGCCTTCAACGGCATCATGGGGACGTCCACTGCATGGAGCCTTTTCGACGAGCGCGTGCCCGTGCTCGCTGCACCTTAAAGAGGGCTCAGCAGGAGTCTTAGAAGAGTTCTATCATTTCCATCACATTTCGCACAAAGAAGGCTCTCTCTCCGGGACATGATGTTCATGTTTGTGAAGGCTGGTCTTTTAAACAAATTATAGATTACCTTTTAAATGTTCTAATTATCTTATAAGTAAAATAATATTGGGCAGAATCTTATTTTTGCACTGGAAGAACATGGAGGCAAGTGAGGAAGACACATAACGAGTAACGCTTGGGTCAGCGGGGTCAGTGTCTTGGGCATGTAACGAACACCAGATATCTGGGTCAGTGGGGTCATTGTCTTGGGCACGCAACGAACAATGCCAGATATCTTGGTCAGTGAGGCCAGTGTCTTGGATACAGAATGAACAACATCAGACACAGTAGTTTGGATTAGTGGGGTCAGTTACTCCTCACTTTAAGTGACTAAAACATTACAATACCAACCCTCTCATTTTTATCACTTAAGTTTTTTTATGGATTTTTGCATTTTCTTTTTTGTGTTTCCTTCTAACGTTTTTACCATACCTATAATTTTGTTTTTAATACCTACAATCTTTGTCGCCTTTAAAAGTTTGTAGCGGCGCTATATGACCGCGATGTTGCAGCGTTATAAATTAAATCAGTCAAAAAATGAATCGTCCCTATATTCCGAATCCTCTCCGTTTTTTTTTTTTTTTTTTTTGTTGTTTTTTTTCAGCATTTCCAGCTTTGCGGTCATTACGATACCACTTTTCGGTCTTCACACTCTTCCTGTGATAGATGTACTTGCGAGGATTATATGGTGGAACGGCGCACGTTTTTGCTAGAGAAGTGCCATAATTATGAAGGCGCTTCTTCCACTTTCTTACACGACAGTCTCACATGGAAGGTGGAGAAAGAGGTCTGCACAGGTAAGACCACTGACGAAATCTCTTACTTTTTGAGATGAGGAAGCATGTGAAACAAATGAAAGCTACTCCTGCTTCAAACATCTAATATATCTCAACGGTAAGAGTTCGTCCCCAAGATGTGCACTGTTGCCATTCAGACCAATCCAATGCCCGAAGCATCTGCCACCACAATCTCACTCTCAGCCTCTGCCTCAATTACTTCTGAATCTACACCCTCTTCTGTCAAACTCTGCGCTTCTATCACTGCTTTGTTCCATACTTGTCTGCTATATTTAATTCTACTAATAAGAATGGCAAGAACAACAAATCTAATAAATTTCACAAAACTAGAACGCCAACGGCCTTTTTATGTCGTCGTGGCTCCCACGCCATCGGGTTTTCATGCTTACTTCCTCTCCGAGGAGTTAACAATTAATGAATTGATGGATGTCTCCACTGTATTGCCTCAAAACACCAAAGGTCTAAGAAACACGGCCGCCATCATAATTCTGGCCATTATGTTCAAAATATTATAATAAAGTTGTTTAAGTATTTAGAATGAAGATATATATTTTAAATGAGCATATGTACAAAAACAAAATTCGTATCATGAATTTGGGTGAAAACATCTGGTACAGGGTTAACCGTACGATGCTGTTGTGTCATGGGAACGATTGGTAGCCCTGCCATTGGGGCTTCGATAATCACCACACCTCGTATGTCATAATAGTTTATATTCCTACAAGTGTGGTTTTCTGTGATACATTCAATATCTTATCAAACAACTCATGTTTCCGAATCAATGTCGAAAGCGCACATGATGCTCAGTATATTTGATGAATAGAGGACTGTCCTATATGATACACAGCATTAGGTGTCTAAATCACTTCTTGGCAGGGTATGCTACGCATTCCACATACGCATTCCACATTAGATATGAAATCTCATCAAAGTAAATCTTTTGAACCTTTCAAATTTCCTTGGTTTGGTTTAGCCCTTATCTCATCAGTGGCAGAATCGAAGCTCTGAGCCCTTTCTTATCTGAACAGTAGCTTTAAAGATTATGTGGTGTCGGAGTCAGTAGCAGCTTACTTTATTTGTATACTTTAGTTTTTAGTTTTCATTGACTTTTATTTTAAACTTTCTTTACCTTTTAACTCTTACTTAATAAACACCACAACAGGTTCTATGATGACCTTGAATTCTTTGCTTTACCTTGGTTACTTGGTAGCATGTCCGAGCATTAAAAATAATTATTTGGTAGCGTTACTCTCATTTTGTTTACGGGCACTGATGTCTCTTCGGAGTAATGATTTTAAAGGCATAGTTCGGTTTTTTTTTTTTTTCAACAAAAGGGGCGGATGCAACACGAAGGAAGAATGACAGCTCACCTTCTCACAAAACAAAATTTATTCAGTTACTATTTCATCATAATTAATTTAAAATTTAATTCACATGAACTTAAGAGAACAAGAACACCATTTTTTTTCATCATACACTCCCAACTAATTGACAGGTATTTACTGCCTCCTAAAAATCCAATTTAGAATTATCTACCCAGGTCGAAAGTTCAAGTGAGGCAGTCAGAAGACCGACCGTCACTCCTTAAGCACAACTATACGATACCAAGATTGCCATTACATGACCAAGAGGCAGGGAACAGGTACATGACACATGCTACTCTACCACACTCGATCACAGAGGCATACTAGCCTTACTTCCTTTGATTGTGCCCATTAACATAACATACAGAATGTACTCAACATAACAATTACATCCTGCAAACAAAGAAGGCGGTGAGAGGGTGGTGTACACAAGCCGGTGGGCAGGGCAGAGGGCAGCGTCTCTCTCTCTCTCTCTCTCTCTCTCTCTGCTGGTGTAATGCCATATTTCTCACGGGTCCAAATTTTTCCCGGGTGACGCCACTGCTCATATCGAGGCAGCAGCATAAAAGAAAATCATTCAGGTTTTTTTTTTTCCCATATTATCAACTACTTTTTTTTAGGTTTTATTGGCAAATTACTATTGCTTTATTGTATATGGATATGTTAGCATAGGAATGGGGCAAGTAAACAAGAGTAGTGAGTGATAACAGAGCATCAAAATCCTCTCCCTTTGCATATGTCAAATCCTAACATCATGTTTTATATTTATGTATTTTACGTATTGTCAACATCGGTATAGAATTTTATTTACGAATTACTAATGTTCCATTGTCTATGGAATATTTTAAACATAAAACATGGTGGTAAGGACGTGACATATGCAAAGAGAGAAAATTTTGGTGCCCTGTTATCATTTACTTCTCTTTGTTTACTTGCTGCATTCCTGTCTTAAAATATTCCACACGCAATGAAGCATTAGTAATTTGTCAATAAAACTCCATAACGTTGTTAAAAATAACATAACATGGTGGCAGGACTTGATATTTGCACAGGGAGAAAGTTTTGGTGCTCTGTTATCACCCACTGCTCTTCTTTACTTACTCCATTCCTAGCTTAACATATCCACATACAATGAAACAATAGTGATTTGTCAATAAAACTTCAAAAAGTAGTTGATAATACGTAAAAATATATAAAATACCTGGGTGATATTTTGATGCTGTCGCCTCGATGCAGTGCGCATGTCCAGCGGCGTCACCAGGGAGAAATTTGGATCCGGGAGAGATTTAGCACGGCACCTGCACCCCGGCATGCTACATATCCCATATCTCGCCTCTAATCACATTTAATACACTTCACTTCACCACCAACCAAATTATTGTCAGTGTCTTCCTATATATATATATATATATATATATATATATATATATATATATATATATATATATATATATATATATATATATATATATATATATATATATATATATATATATATATATATATTTAGGAAGACAATGACAATAATTTGGTGGTGAAGTGAAGTGATATATATATATATATATATATATATATATATATATATATATATATATATATATATATATATATATATATATATATATATATATATATATATATATAAAATTTAGTGGCAAGGGCAAAAATAATTCTCTGGGCTGTTTGAGTGACTGATATCTGCGTTTCCGCCTAGCCAGTTGAGACATTAATTTTGTACTCCTTACACAAATGAGCTATCAGATATACGCGTCAGCAGGTCATATAAAACACAGAAGACAAAGAGAGCGGCATTACAACCAAGTCTTGCCAACCACTAACATGTGATTGCCTTCGCGTTTCCATAATGTTTCAGGGGTTGCATTTCATAATCGGACAAAACCTTGACACATTTCTTGTCTAGACTGTACACAGACCATTCACAGGAAACGAGACTACAGGATCAGCCAGATCCTGCAGAGCTAAACATCCGTACTGAAGATACAAAGGACACGGCATTGCCATACATACGCAAAACACTCACAGAGACAGAAGTGACGTTGATTATACCTCCGTTAAGCTGTCGCGTGCAGGGTGAGATTCAACGACACATATCTGGCTATCTGTTCCCTCTCCTTACCTCCAAAAGCCTCATTTTTGATGACATAACATCATTGATTAACTAGCTTCCCGGCAATAGGCTAGTTCTGGGCGATTTCAACGCCCATAATCAACAATAGAGAGGAAGTGAAAGGACAAGTGTATGTGGGGAACAAGTAATATACTATTACAGACAAACCGCTGTCTTTTGAATAATAGAAGTGTGATTTGTGTAGATGATCGGACTGGTAACACGTCTGCATTGATAGGTCTTTGGTCTCACTAAATATGTTCCCTGACTTCTGAAAAGCCACTGATGACTCCCACAGTAGTGACCATCTACCCACCCATCTGCATCTCCTATGCACGCAACATCCCACCTTGGGTACAAAATGATCAACGCCAGACATAATGTTCTGGGTCAGTGAGGTCAGTACCCCTCACTTCAGATTAAAATAAGTGAATACATTGTAATACAAGCCCTCTCACATTGTTACTCTTAAATTTACGTTGGTTTATCCTAGATTCTTTTATATATTTACATTTCTAGTGTTTTTAATATTTTTTTTACCATACCATAATTTTGTTTTTGATATCGATATTTTAACCTGTCATATTTGTTGGTTTGAACGTTTTGCAGCGGCGCCTTATGACCATGATGTTGCGGTGGTATAAAATCAAATCAATCAATCAGTCAATCCCACACCCGTCTCCCACCCCCCACCCATGCCCTCCCAAGTTTAACTTTAAGAAAGCAGACTCGGTAGCCTTCCATGAGGTTGCCAACGTTTAGCAAGGACATGGTCATGATGGTTAGCAATGAAACACAATCCACGCCCCTAAGGAATATATTCCGAAGACTTTCACAGTTCACACACAGCATGGTGGACAATGAATTGCCAACAAGAACTTTGTGAACGCAATAGACGATGCACCCATTTCAACCACCAGCTCATAGCAAATTTCACAGCCTAGCTGCACCCCCCTCCCAGTCACAAGTATGGAAAACTATACACATACTGGACAACAAATTACCATACATCCCAATTACAATCCTCAATATAAACAATGCAGTAGACTACCAAGCAATCATTGAAAATACAATAGCCAATAATTTTCACCACACAAGTAGTAACATGTATTATGACACTGCTTTCCTTCTTCGTAAGGAGGCAGTGGAACTCACTGTTCCAAACTTTGCTACAACACAAATGAGTTTACGTTGGATGAACTCCTCTTTATCCTGAAATCTTGTAAAGGCTTCAGTTATGGTCCAGATTACATTTCCTATAGATTGTTACAGCATCTCGGCCACCATTCCCTTTTAAAAATTTTTCCAACTCTGCAATAGGATCTGGATTACCCATATCTTACCTCACTCTTGGCACTTTGCTCACATCATCCCAATCCCAAAAAAGACTGGACGCCTTACGTTTCTTCCTATTTCGCTCTATGGAATAAAAGACAGACTGACTGACGGATGTAATTCCAGGAGCTCGCTCACATCATTACAAACACACCACTCACGCGATCTGCTTTCACCAGCCAGAGATACAGTTGCCTCCGTAGGTATAATTCCTACAGTTTAAAGCCGCTGCAGTATCAAGATACATCAACAGATGGAGTACACATAGCAAATTGTTGGACTGTCATTAGATTTCCCGTCAAACTCTCAATGTTCAAATAACGTCTGCCAAGTACTCTTAACCAAAACAAACCCTTAACGCTTAACTTCCAGCCTTTCGCTGCCCTCCTCTACTTCTTATACAATCTTTGCTCTATATTTTCTGCCACACAGTGCTTTTTGCAGAGTCAGCATGGTGAATATGAAGAAAAATCTCTTCTCGTCAGCCACATCAGGCCAACCCTTTACATCCTCTACACCAGTCCAGCCTTCAGGACCAGCCCAGCCTGCCACACCAAGCCAACCTGCTACACTAGGCCAGCCATCTGCAACAGGCCAGACATCTGCATCAGCCTAAGTCTCAACACCTGCCTAGCCTGCCACACCAGGTCAACCCTTTGCAAAGGATCACACCTCCACATCAATTCAGTCTGCTACACGTTAATCAGTACGAAAGACGTGGTACACTAATTATATAATTATCAGAGATCCATCCTTACCCAATGAAACCCAGAATGAAAGTTCAACAGAAATAGCTGTTAAAGCAACCAAACAAATCCTACGGATAAACATTAATCACACAGACATTAACATTATTAGGAAATAAATATAATCAAAATTCTAACAAGCCCATCATGGTAAAGTTACACAGTCGCCAGAAAAAGAAGACTCTGAGTGTCTTTATCACTCTTAAACCTAATTTGTATGTCACTGAAATCCTTACACCTAATTGCCTCACTCTCTTTAAAACTATTGTGAGTATTTAAAGGCCACACCTCCATTTCTTCCAACAATTCTACACTAAGGATGGAAAAAATGCACATTAAGCTAAAATGTTCTAATCAAAAGTATATAGTTACTAATGAACAAACCCTGATTAACTTTCCTCATAAGCATCTCGAGATAAAGTGTAACTGCCAACCGTCATTTAATCACTATTCATCTCACCTCACTTAGAATTTTTTTTTTTTTTTTTTTTTTTTTGTGTAAAGTTGAATTGCTTGTAATCTGCATTTTACTGTTCTATGATTGCCGTTTTTCCATTAATAGTATTGCATTTATATCTACCACTATCACTGCTAGCGCGCCTGTTACTACTACTACTACTACTACTAGTATTGCAGCTCCAGATACTACTACTGTTACTACTACTACTACCACCACTACTACTACTACTACTACTACTATTATTACTGGAGTACTGCTGCTGCAATTCTACTATCGTCATTATTATGAGTGCTATTACTTTCATTACTACTATTAGTAAATATTACTTATAATTTTACTACCACTGCTGCTTCTACTATTGCTACTAATACTAATACTAATACTACAACTAAAACTACTACTACAACTACTAATACTACTACAACTACTACTACTACTATATTGCTGCTGCTGCTACAGCAACTACTACTACTACCACTACAGCAACAACAACAACAACTACTACTACTACTACTACTACTACTACTACTACTATTACTACTACTACTACTACTACTGCTGCTGCTGCTGATGCTGCTGCTGCTGCTACTACAACAACAACAACAATTACTACTACTACTACTACTAATATACTGCTGCTGCTGCTGCTGCTGTTATTACTACTACTACTACTACTACTATAATGTTGCTGCTACTGCTGCTGCTGCTGCTACTACTACTACTACTACTACTACTATTACTATTACGACTAATAATAATAATAATAATAATAATAATAATAATATATTGCTGCTGCCACAACAACAACAACAACTACTACTACTACTACTACTACTACTACCACCACTATTACTGTACTACTACTACTACTACTACTACTACAACTACTACTACTATTATACTGCTGCTGCTGCTACAACAACTACTAATACCACCACAGCAACAACAACAACTACTGTTACTACAACTACTACTACTATTACTGCTGCTGCTGCTGCTGCTGCTGCTACAACAACAACAACAATTACTACTACTACTACTACTACTACTGTTACTACTACTATTACGACTAATAATAATAATAATAGTAATAATAATAATATACTGTTGCTGCTGCTACAACAGCAACAACAACAATAACAACAACAACTACTACTACTACTACTACTACTACTACTACTACATTACATTCTGTGGTATTACATCGAGTTCATTATATTCAGTTCCTACTATAAAATCTACTACCTCAACAACTATAACAACTATATTTTTCTACTTCTGCTAATACACATTTTTTTTTATTTAATACTTGTGGAGCTCACTAGGTTTAATAATTATTAATTTATTTATATAATGTATTTCTTTGCATTTGAACATTTTTTTTTATTCTGTATATCTTTTTTTTTATTATTTCTTTATTTTACGTACCTTATGGAGGATCTTTATGAATCAATTTTTGATGATATATCTTTAAACAGGAATAATATCAACTATTTCAAATTACATTAAGGTAAAACTGAAAAAAAATTAGGCCATAGTGATCTGAACTATATATATAAATATATATATATATATATATATATATATATATATATATATATATATATATATATATATATATATATATATGTAATGAGTGCAAAACTAGGGCACAGTTAACCTACCTTAATTAGGCTCACCAATCACTCACCACAAGAACCCACTGATTAATTTAAACCTCCTGCTTAGGTTCACAGAAACCCGGGCCATAATTTAGAAATTTAATGGTTGAGTACATAATAAAGAAAACACAAATGAGTACATAATAAAGAAAACACAAATGAAATATGAGTGCTTAACACTCTTAGAGGCCACACTGCTGGCACTCCAAAATACCTGATCCCATGAGAAAATGGGTAAATCCACATACAAATAAACAGGAGAAATAAACACCACGCACCAACACAAGAAATGTTATATGCCACTGACACTGTCCCACCCTAACCAGTACCCCCAGGACCCTCACACCCTATAGGCCCAACCGCACACCGACCCAACGCGCTGAAGGTACGCCACTACCACTACCCTGAAGTACTGCAGCTCTTCCTTCATGCACGGCGGTACTAACACCATAGCAGCCAGGGACAGCAAGTTCCTCACTGCAGCCTCCTTAGTTCACAGTATCTGCTACAGTGCCACCTCACTGACGTCCCACAGCACACTGCCAAGACCAAACTCCTGCAAATCAAATGGCAAATCCACCACTAGTCTGCACCCTGTCTCTCTCTCGCTCGCCTCTCCCGCCAAAATCCCCACAACAACAAACCTTCAGGGCCTTAAGACTCGTTTTGGCGGGACTCGCTGACTAGTCTGTGAGCCTCTCGCAGGCGCACCCACTTCAACTTCTTACACTCACCTCCCCTGAACTTTGTGCATGCCCTCATGCACAATCCCCACAGCCAACACAAGACGAACCCGTTGCACCCCTTTCAGCAATCCTACTAGACCTCCTGAGTTGAGGGGCCTGAACCCCTTTAACCTGCTCTGAGCCTTCACCACTCTGTTCATCTGGCTCTTCACCAGGCCCTAGGGCATCCTCTCCCTCCTGCTCAACCACTGAGTCCACTTGTTCCTCTGAGTCCGGTTCTGGAAACCCAAAGCGCTTTAACACTTCTGTCATATCTGGCATTTCTACTTCTTCCTCCTCTGGTGGCCCTTCATTACTTGTCCCTGCTGGCACTTCATTACTTGTCCCTGCATGGCCCTCACTGCCATTCCAAGGACGCAAGTTGCTGCGATGTAACACCTTACTACAGCCGGACTCACCTTCTGGTCTGACCCTATACACCCCACTCACCCCATCCAACACCTCCTCCACTTCCCACACCTCAGCTGCAAACTTAGGCTGAATCCTACCTAGTACTGCATTGTCCCTTAGCAACACTCTTTGTCCCACCCTCAATGGCTCTGCTTTTCCTTGCTCCTGACGCTTCCACCTATTGGTATTGTGGTAACTCTTGATGTTCAATTTAGCTGCTTTCCAAGCAGCCTCCTGTGTCTCTCTGAGCTTCCTAATCCACATGCTATGGTTAGTAGGCTCACTATCAGTTTCCTCACAGAACCTATCCAAAGGTAAATGGGGCTCCACACCAAACAACAAATAATGGGGTGACAGCATGGGGTGTGGTATTATAGATGGCAGTGAGGCTTGACAAGTGCCTAGGCCAATGCTCCCGCTGTTCCTGACCAAGGGTAACTAACATCCCATGTAAGGTGCGGTTAAACCTCTCACAGATCCCATTTCCTTGAGGGTGATACAGGGTGGTACGAGACTTGGCTACATGGTAATACTTGCATAGTTCCTGCAGTAACTTTCCCTCAAAATTCCTACCCTGGTCACTATGTACTCTTTCTGGGCAACCAAAACGGTGAAAAATCTCCTCCACCAAGATCTTGGCTACTGTGCTTGCCTTTTGGTTTTTAGTTGGAAAGGCCAGGGCAAACTTGCTAAACACATCCGTCACCACCAATACATTTTCCTTGCCATCCCTGGCCGGATCCAGCAAAGTGAAGTCAACAGCCAACACTTCCCAGGGGCGGTTGGCTTCCAACGTACCCAACTTAGTCTTGGCCCGCACACCCTCCTCCTTCCCCATGACACAGACTTTGCACTTTGCCACATACAATTTGATCTCTTCATGTAGTCCTGGCCAAGCAAACCTATCCTTCACTAGTGACGTTGTTCTAGCAACCCCTTGATGACCCCACTGATCATGAGCGGCTTTAAGCACTTCTTGTCTCTGATTCACTGGCAACACCACTTTCCACTTCCTAGAATCTGTCTCCCTTCCACACCAGTAGATCACCCCATGCCTCATAATGAGGGACCCTCTCACTCTCCACCATTGCCTAAACTCCTCTACTTGTAGCAACTGCCTTAGTTCTGCTGGCCTCACTCTACCATCATTTGTCTCCACAACTTCCCTACAACTGGACAAGACTGTTGCATATCCCTAAGCTGCTCCTTACTGGCACCACGCCATACCTGCATCACAGCCACCCCTTTCACCGAGGTGTTAGGACTGGTTTCCCATATCTCCTTCTCTTCCTTCCCTCCCTTAATCAATTCCTAGGGCCTCCTCGACAATCCATCCGCGTTACCATTCTCCTTCCCTGGCCGGTATTTCACCTCAAAATCAAACCTTCCCAAGTCACCCAGCCACCTACTCTCCACTGCCCCAAGCTTGGCAGAGTTCAAGTGTGCCAATGGATTATTATCCGTCAGCACTATAAAATGTCCACCCACCAAATAGTGCTTAAACTGCTCTGTCACTGCCCACTTCAGAGCCAACAGCTCCAACTTCCTAGAGCTGTAATTGCTCATGTTCCGCTCTGACTTTCTGAGACCTCTACTTGCAAAAGCCACCGGATGCAACCTCCCATCATGCTCCTGAGATAAAACTGCTCCCAGTCCTTCAAAGCTAGCATCTGTCTCCACCACAAACTGCTTGCTGTAATCTGCACTTTTCAACACTGGAGCCTGACTTAACTTCTCTTTCAACAAGGCAAATGCTCTGGCCTCATCCTTCCCCCAATAATCACTCACTGCTGCCTTAGAATCACCACTCATCAAAGCATGCAACGGAGCAGCCACCTTCGCAAAATTTTTCATAAACCTTCTGTAAAAGGAGCAGAATGCGACAAATGCCCTGACCTCCCTAACAGTGTGCGGAACTGGCCACTCCTGTACAGCCCGTATTTTCTCTGGGTCTGTATTAATTCCCTCCTTAGAAATGATAAATCCAAGGTACCTAACCTGGGGCTTTAGTATGTGGCATTTGGAAGGTTTCAACTTCAGCCCATGTTTCCTCAAAAGCTTCAACATTCCCTCCATTCTATCCAGATGCTCATCCACACTCCGAGCAAACACCAACAAATCATCCAGATACACCAAAAGAGTCACAAAAACCTGATCGCTAAACACATACTCCATAAACCTTTGGAATGTTGCTGGGCTATTGGATAACCCCATAGGACAGCGCACATATTGATAATGGCCAAATGGTGTTACAAAAGCAGTCTTGGGCTGGTCTTCTGCCCGCACAAGAATCTGATGATAACCTGCAGCTAAATCAAAAGAAGAAAAATACTGTGCCCCGGCTAATGCATCTAGTGTGTCTTGTACCCTTGGTAATGGGAAGGTATCTTTCACTGTCACCTCGTTCAGCCTTCGATAATCAACACAAAGTCGCAGCGAACCATCTTTCTTCCTCACCATCACTATTGGGGCTGCATATGGGCTCACACTCTCCTCTATCACTCCCTGTTCCAACAGTCCCTTTACATGAGCTTTAACCTCAGTGATACATGGGGGAGGAATATGTCTGTATGGAAGGCGAATGGGCACTGCACTATTGAGGTGAATTTCATGCTCCACTCCAGTAGCACATCCCAAATCCTGCTCGTTTTCAGCAAACACATCTCCGTACTCATGGATCAATCCATCCAGTCTCTCCAACTGTGCTGAATCAAGCTGACTCTCATCCACCTGCACCTCTAGTCTGTCCCTGAACTCCTTAACCACTGAAGGAGGTGCAGTCTGAGCTACTGTGTGTGTGTGAGCTCTTCCCACAGTAACCTCCCTTCCATGAGAAACTTTGGCTACCTTCCACTGTGGCCTGAATTGCACATCTGCTTGTCCCAGGTTACCTACTGACAGCCATCCTTCACCCTTAATCACTCTGGTATAACTGGGAAATATACACAAACCTTCAGGCACCCAGTAGCCCTCACCAGGCACTAAGGGCTCCAACACCACACTATCTACATCTACTTCCTGTAAACTTTCCACAAACACTCCCATTATTCTTCTGGTACCAGCTGGGATTACTAAATCCTGTTGCTGCTGAACTACAGCAAACCCCAGAGGCTGTTGTGTCACCCTCAATTTTGCCTCAATGGCACGGACACACCTGCCCCACTTCTCAGTTAGCCCCAGGTGCACGGCTCCCTTCAACACATTCATCCCAAACAACACTGGCAATGTAGTGCCCTGCACCACACCACTCTCCCCACCACCACCTTTCACAAAAAGTCCACAGTCTTTAACACTTTTTCCCTCAATTTCCACATTCACCTTCACATAACCCAAACAGGGAATTTCCCTCCCATTTGCATCTGTAATCCGAATGTCCATCCCATAGATCACAGCTTGCTTGGGGAGGAGGTGCTGTTTGTACCATTCCTCTGTCACCAGACTGACCTCAGCACCAGAATCAGCCATAGCACTTACAGGTATACCATTCACCAACGCATCTATCCTCAGAGTCTTTCCAAACAACTTAACTTTCCCTCTTTTTACATCATTCCGTTCCTCGGTCACATTAGTCACACTCCTTATCTGAGCTGTAGTGGGGGCCCTGTCGTCAGGCCTTGAGAGCTGGCCCCTTGTTCTCAAGGACTCCCGTTTCCCGCTGTCTTGAACACCAACTCCTTGAACCGTTCATACTGATATCCCAAGTGTCCATGTTGTCCACACAAGGAGCAAGATGGTGAAGAAAGGGTACTCCTCACAACTCTCTCTGGCTTTTTCCCACTCACTAACTCTGCTTCTTCCTTCACAATCCGCTCAGCCTCACTCACTTGGTCTGCTGCTCGCTGAACCATGTCCTCCCACTTCACAGGCTGGTGCTTTTCCCACCATTTTCCCAACTTCACTCCTACTTTTCTGTCTCTCAAATTCCTACAGAACCATGTAGTTAGCAGCCATTGCCGTTCTTTATCTCCCTTGTCTCTCACTTTGTACATTTTATCCACAATAACACCCAGAGAATCAGCAAATTCCCACACTCCTTCACCTGGCTGTTGAACCCGAGCATGCAGCTGTTTTTCTAAGTCTGTATAATTCAGTTCTGGTCCAAAAGCAGACCTCAATCAAAAAGGTCAGACACAGTCTTCACAGTACTGTTGCGGACCCTTCGACGGGCTGGGCCTTCCAAGAACCCACACAGGTATGACACTCCCTCAGAGCCCTGTAATCCCAGCTGCTTTATTTTCTCTGTGGCATCCTCTACCCAGTCATCCAACTCACTGGCCCTCCGTACCCTTCCAGAGAATTTTCCAATAGTGGGGACAGGACGTGACCACACCATGTTTTGCATGTGCCCCATTTGGTCAAACTTATTACACAGTTGTGCCACTGCTTGGGATAACTGAGCATTGGTACTGATTAAGTTATCAACTACCTCTGGGGTCACTTCCACCTCCCTGCTCTCCTCCTTACACTCAACTTTAACCCCAGCTACACCTTGGCCATCAACATCACCCAAACACAACAAATCCTCCATTGTGCAGGAGTAGTGCCACACTAACACTTAAGTGGATTTTGCCAAAAGCACTGGACCCAAGCAGGAGTTTGAAACAATTTCCCCAAAAGGGCATAAAACTACGCTCTGCTACCAATTGTAATGAGTGCAAAACTAGGGCACAGTTAACCTACCTTAATTAGGCTCACCAAGCACTCACCACAAGAACCCACTGATTAATTTAAACCTCCTGCTTAGATTCACAGAAACCCGGGCCACAATTTAGAAATTTAATGGTTGAGTACATAATAAAGAAAACACAAATGAGTACATAATAAAGAAAACACAAATAAAATATGAGTGCTTAACACTCTTAGAGGCCACACTGCTGGCACTCCAAAATACCTGATCCCATGAGAAAATGGGTAAATCCACATACAAATAAACAGGAGAAATAAACACTTCACGCACCAACACAAGAAATGTTATATGCCACTGACACTGTCCCACCCTAACCAGTACCCCCAGGACCCTCACACCCTATAGGCCCAACCGCACACCGACCCAACGCGCTGAAGGTACGCCACTACCACTACCCTGAAGTACTGCAGCTCTTCCTCCATGCACGGCGGTACTAACACCATAGCAGCCAGGGACAGCAAGTTCCTCACTGCAGCCTCCTTAGTTCACAGTATCTGCTACGGTGCCACCTCACTGACGTCCCACAGCACACTGCCAAGACCAAACTCCTGCAAATCAAATGGCAAATCCACCACTACTCTGCACCCTGTCTCTCTCTCGCTCGCCTCTCCCGCCAAAATCCCCACAACAACAAACCTTCAGGGCCTTAAGACTCGTTTTGGCAGGACTCGCTGACTAGTCTGTGAGCCTCTCGCAGGCGCGCCCACTTCAACTTCTTACATATATATATATATATATATATATATATATATATATATATATATATATATATATATATATATATATATATATATATATATATATATATATATATACTTTGATTTTGAGGAATACATGATATGCTATAGATTCACTGGTAAATAACTTCAACATCATCCACATTAGCATCACATCACTCTTCGCTCAGACCTATGCTAAAACTCCATCTTGGATGATTCAAGGGTTGTTCCTCCCTCTCCTCCTTTACCTATTAAAAGTTTTTGTAATGATGATTTCAATGCCCTCGCTAGCCTAAACCCTTGGAAGGCTTATTGACCTGATGGGATCCCTCCTATTCTTCTCCGAAACTGCATCTCCGTGCTTGCACCTTACTTAGATAAACTCTTTCAACTCTGTCAGTCAACATCTATCTTTCCTTCTTACTGGAAGTTTGTTTACATTCAGCCTGTTCCTAAAATAGGTGACCGTTCTAATCCCTCAAACTACCATCCTATTGCTTTAATTTTCTGCCTAGCTTAAGTTTTTAATCTACCCTCAACAGGAAGATTCTTAACATCCATCACTTCACAACCTTCTATCTGATTGTCAGTGCGGGTTCAGTCAAGGCCGCTCTACTGGTGATCTTCTGGCTTTCCTTACTGAGTCGTGGTCATCCTCTTTTAGAGATTTTGGTGAAACTTTTGCTGTTGTCTTAGACATATCAAAAGCTTTTGATACAGTCTGGCATAAAGGTTTGATTTCCAAACTACCGTCCTGCGGCTTCTATCCTTCTCTCTGTAACTTCATCTCAAGTTTCCTTTCTGACCGTTCTATTGCTGCTGTGGTAGATGGTCACTGTTCTCCTAAATCTATTAACAGTGGTGTTCCTCAGGGTTCTGTCCTGCCACTCACTCTCTTCCTATTGTTCATCAATGATCTTCTAAACCAAAGTTCTTGTCCTTTCCACTCCTACGCTGATGATACCACCCTGCACTTTTCCACGTTTCTTTGTAGACATCCAACCCTTCAGGAAATAAACAGTTCATGCAGGGAATCCACAGAGCGCCTGACTTCTGACCTCTCTAAAATTTATGATTGGAGCAGAGCAAACTTAATATTGTTCAATGCCTCAAAAACTCATTTCCTCCATCCATCAGCTCGACACAACCTTCCAGACAACTATCCACTCTTCTTCATTAACACTCAACTGTCCCCTTCTACATTGAACATCCTTGGTCTGTTTTTTTAATTATAATGTTTTTTAACCGGAAGCTTCACATCTTACCTCTAGCTAAAATAGCTTCTTTGACGTTTGAGACGTCTCCGCCAGTTTTTCTCACCCTTCCACCTGCTAACTCTGTACAGGTTCCTTATCCGTCCATGTATGGAGTATGCTTCACATGCCTGTGGGAGTTCCACCCTTCTAGGCACGGTGGAATGAAAAGCTTTTCGTCTCAGCAACTCCTCTCTTCTGACTGTCTTTAGCCTCTTTCCTATCACCACAATGTTGCATCTCTAGCGGTCTTCTACCGCTATTTTTCATGCTGACTGCTCTTCTGATCTTGGTTACTGCATGCTTCCCCTCCTCCCGCATCCTTGCTGCACAAGACTTTCTTCTTTCTTTCACCCCTATTCTGTCCACCTTTGTAATGCGAGAGTTAACCAATATTCTCAATCATTCATCCCTTTCTCTGGTAAACTCTGGAACTCCCTTGCTGCTTCTGTACTTCCACCTTCTTATGACTTGAACTCCTTCAAGAGGGACGTTTCAAAACACTTATCCTTCAATTTTTTACTAACTTATTTGGGGACTGGCATCTCAGTGGACCTTTTTTTTTGGGGGGGTGGGGTGTTTGTTGCCCTTGGCTGGTGTCCTTCCCACATAAAAAAAATAATAATCATTAATTAAATTAAATTAAAAATTTGATGTACTAAATTAATTTTATGTTTTCTGCTTAAATTACCTGTTGTAATTGCACTCAAAGAAACATGGCTACCGAAATTCAATAAGCATCTTTATTCATTGGAAGGCTATAACTCATATCATATACTTTAAACTCACTACGAATATGGAGAAATAAGTATTTTTACTAAAAATGTATTATTGACTACAGAGATATTGAACTAATTTTGTTATATTAATAATATCGAACTTTGTCCAGCCCAGTTAAAACAAGAAAATACAGAATACATTGTTTCAGTCATATATAGACCACAGAGTAAACATTGCAGTAAACTAATTCACAACTCTTTTAAATGAGACACTTTCTAGTGAAATTTTTAAACCCAATAAATCAACTCTCTGAGGGGATTTCAATATCAACTTACTGGAATGTTCAACACATATTCCCACAAACCTATTCTTTAACACAATAGAAACTCTCGACTTTTTTTTTGCACATATCTCAACCCACATGATTCCCTGATAGTCCTGATCTCGGCTGACCCTCCCTATTTGGACAAACTTTTCACCATTTTCCCTATCAGGCATTATACATTACCACATATTAGATCATCTTTCCATCTTCATCAATATCTAACAACAATTTTAAACTCAAAATATAATATCACTTGTAGGGTTTTCAGTGCACGTATTCATAATTTATTATAGTCCGTTCAGTCGAGCTAGATTCCTGGGGACTAGGTGGGTTTGTAAACTCGCAGCTGATTGGCTGCACCATTCTCTTGCTAGCACTCGCTTCAAACCATATTTTGCATGCTCGAGTGAAAAATGTTTATATTATATGCCATAACTCACTTCATATATGGGATAGCCAGTTTTGGTTGACACCATCAGACTCAGTAGTGACTGTGGAATCAAGATGTATTGTGAAAACTTGACAAAACAAAAGGGAAAATGGTATTACAACGAGTTGAACTGTGAATATGTTAAAAAAAAAATGTTTATAACATGTTTTACTTATCCTTGCTATTTTCAACATTTAATTAAGGAATGCCGAAATATATTATTATATTAGGAAAAGTCTCGTGAACACGATAGTGTAATAAGAATGCAAATAAAACTCCACATATTGAAAACACAGAATTATGTATTTACAGTAAAATCCCTCTTATCCAGCATCAACGAGACCGCCGACATGCCGGATACCAGAAGTTGCCGGATACCTGAATAGAAATGAAATTATGTCCACAATCACCATCCTACACTCAAGCATCTTACCATAACAAAGATCAGCTGATCGCCGTGCCGCAGGTCGCCACCCTCGCTGCCACAACACGCTTCCTCTTTTCTACAACTTTAGGCATGATGAAGGCGTCAGGCGATAAACAGTGCACACGCGGGACTGAGTCACTGAGTAAACACAGTGCAGTGGGTCGTGGGTAGCGCAAAGGAGTGCGCTCTGGTGGCGAGGGGACAAAGTATGCCTCGCGCAGGAATTTTAATCGATTTTACGAGTACACATTGATTTTTTATTGATTTAAGGCTCGGGGAAAAATGTGCCGGATACTTGAAGCTGCCAGATACTCGAATGCCGGATGAGAGGGATTTTACTGTATAGCAACATGTCACTCGCCGCAACCATCACGGCACTGCAACACTTGGCGTGATGTGTGGAGGCAAAGTGAAATTAGACACCAAACAACTGGGACGGTACTGATATAAATTCATAAATAGCACCCATAGTTATTATACTCATGGTTATGAAAAATTCATAATTTTGATGTGAGTTATGGCATATAATACAGAAACATTTCTCATTCAAGCATGCAAAATGTGACTTGACCTGAGTGCTAGCAAGAGAACGGTGGAACCAGGAACCTAGCTTAAGTAAACGGCCTATAATAAACTTCATCAGATAAATTGGGAAGAAATTCTTTGTTTACTAAATATAAATGAAAACTCTAACCTTTTCTATAATATTTTTTTATTATATAACAGATGCTTTCTTGTAAACAGGCATCTTTTAAGAAACTTCAAAACCCTTGGGTCACAGCAGGCATACTTAATTATATTACACACAACTTATATAAGATGTATAAACTAGGATCAGTCCCACATAACATTTATAAGCAATACAGAAACAACTCAACACAAGTTATTCGTTCAGCAAAATCAAATTATTATCGTAATTTTTATTTATTTCATTTTTTTTCTTTCTTTCTTTCTTTCTTTTTTGTGCGACTTTAGAAATAATACTAAAAAGATAATGACAGGCAAGGAAATCAAAGGTACAAATTCCAATAAACACATAACTAATCTCTGCAATTTAATGATGTTGTATTAAATAGCTCTTTAGAAATCTCAGAAACTGTCAGATATTATTTCTCTAATATTGCACAGGAACTTGATCTGAAACCACTCCAATCACACAAAAATCTTAGTGACTATCTTAACAGTGATTATCCTAACTCAATGGAACTTCCTCTCCTCCCAGGGTAACGTGAGTTTCCTGGACATGGACAGGATCCTCAATCAGGACAAGTTCTATGGGAGGGACGGGGTCCATCTCAACCACAACGAGAATGAGAAGCTAGGACAACAAGTGGCCCATTGGATGAGGGCGAGGCAAGTGTGTTGTGTGAACAAGGCATGATGAGGAGGACCCACTGATGACAACAGATGTGGAAGAGAAGAGACTAACCAGGCAATTAAATGTGTGAAGATTGGTTGTATGAATGTGAAAGGATGTGGTGTGGGCAAGTCTAAGGATGTATGCAGGGAGCTCAGCGAGTGGACTTAGTCAGTCTCACTGCGACTCACCTGACAGATGATGTATGGATGGAGGAATGTGAGTATGTTATGATTTAAAAGGGGTGTAAGAAACAGGAAACACTGGGAGGAGGCATAGCTGTACTCTACAAGGAAGAAATGGGACTGAAAGTAGAGGAGATTGATTGTGGGGAAGTGTACAAGTAGTGAGGATGTGCTTGCAAAGTGGAATGCATGGATGGTTGAGGCAGACCAGATAGTGAGGATGTGCTTGCAGTCAGAGTGGATTGCATGGATGGTAGTGGCAGACCAGAGAAGGTCTGTTGATAGTGTATATGTATGTCATGGGTGAAAGAGCTGGTACAGAGAATAGGAGGAAGTACAGCATACTTAAGAAAGTTGTGAGAGAGCATGGAGAGGAGAGAATGTTAGTTATGGGTGACATGAATGCACTTGTGGGAATACTGGGGGAACAAGTGAACAGGAATAGTGAAATGCTTGGGGAGTTTGTTGATGAATTGGGGTTGGAAAATCCGAATGTTACTTTAGCAGAGGGGTGTGTGACTTGGAGTGCAAGAGAGCAGGAATCCGCAGTTGACTACATGTTGATGAATGGAAGAATGCGTGAAATTGTGTCGCATGTGTTGATAGATGAGGATGGTTTGGTTTGTGGTGATTGTGGAATGCTTGATGCATGGTGGAAATGAAGTGAAAGTGGCAAGTAAGAAAAAGAAGTGGAGACTGAGTGACGTAGGATAAGAAAACTTTCAGGTTGATCTGAGTGAGAGAAGCTGGGATGATATAAGTGTGCATGATGTGGAGCATCTGAATGAGAAACTGGTTGAGAATTTATGTAAACCATGGTGGAATGATGAAATTAGAGCGGGTAGGAAGGAGCGAAAGAGAATGAGTAGACAGTGTAGATGGCTGAGGAAAAAGAGGCATGAAAGCGATGAGGCAGAGAATGAGTATCAGAATGCATGGGCAGCGTATGTGAAGCAGCAGCAGTTGACAAGACAAATGATAATGAATGCTAAAGTGAAGAGTGAAAGGAGTGTGATTCGATCTTTAAGGGAGAAAGGTATGGAAGATGGCCATGAATGGTACAAGTTCATGAGAGGTGAGAATATATCTGGCAGTGTTGGTGTGGAGAGTCTAAAAGTGGAGGGTGTTATTATAACAGAGAAGGAGGGAATCAGGGAGGCAATCAAAGGGTTCTGGGAAGAAGTAGGTGGGGTAGGTGAGATGTTTAGTGTGAGAGAAGGATGTGTAACACTGGAAAGAAAGAATGCAGATGAACTGGAAGAAAGAATCAGTAGGGATGAAGTGGAGAGGTGTGTGAGAAGGCAGAAGAATGGTAAGGCAGCAGGCCCAGATGATATACCCTATGAGTTCTACAAGAATGGTGGGGAGGTAGTTATAGACAGAATGACTGAGTTATTCAACCGAGTGTGGGATGAAGAGAGAGTGCCAAGAAAGTGGAATGAGAGCCAAGTGTGTCTGTTGCATAAGGGGGGATTTAAGAGTAAGAATGAGCTGAAGAACTACAGGCCAACTGCATTAGTGAATACAATGGGTAAAATTTTCAGTGCAGTGTTGAATGAGAGACTGTGTAAATGGATTGAGAGAGCTGGAGTGCTGAGTGAACAGAATGGTTTTCGTAGGGATAGGAGAGCTGAGGACAATATGTTTGTGGTGAATGAAATGATTGAGAAGAAAAAGAAGGATGGGGGTAAATTGTACCTAGGTTTCCTGGATATAGAGAAAGCTTATGATAGAGTGAACAGAGAAATGCTAGATAGCGTCTTAGAAAAAATTGGATTGAGTGCAAAGATAGTTAACATAGTGCAAAGTATGTATGTGGACACAAGAGCTTGTAGCGAAGGTGAGGTGCTACTTGGCCGCCCGGAAGTTGCTCAAGCGAGAAGTGTAGGCTCCCAACTATGACTCTTGGTCATAGCAGTGTTTAGTCCTTGAAGGGTAACAATTTCCAGTGTCATAACAGTGTAGCTCTGGCAAAGGAAACTTAGCCTGGGTATTCTCTCTATCTTATTCAGCAAAAACATGAACAATATATACAAAATTACATTATATAATAAATGATATACACAAAATTATAGAAAAAGAGAGTGTATGTGTGTGTGTATGTCTGTGTGAAGAAAGGAGTAATATGATGTATTGAGATGTGTAACACATGTGTCAAAGAGCGTGCACAGAATGTGTACAAGTAAGAGATATGTATAAAGTGAGGATAGAAGAGATGAAAGACAAAAGCCTGTGCAGTAGAGAGAGTGAAAACGGAAGGGTGATAATACAACAGAGAACGGAGTGCTAGGAGCGGTGACTTGTGTCCCGCTACAGTATTCCCCCCTAGTGACGAGGGAGGAGGAACGTAACCGTCTTCTGGTGCCGAGTGGTGTTGGTGGCGACATTCTGGCCGATGGTGTTGATGACGGCCGGGTCACTGTGAAGGAGGTAGGCAGGCTTGACTCGGTCGATGGAGATGGTGTCAGCCTTACCATCCTTGTCCACAGTGACCGTCTTTCTCCTCCTGCTCAGGACTTTGAAGGGGCCTTGGTAGGGCTGCTGCAGGGGCTTCTTCACAGCGTCAACCCTGACGAACACGTGCGTGCAAGTGTCCAGATCCTGGCTGACAAAAGTCTTGGAGGGAGACGTGTGAGGCTGGACAGGCTGCAGACGCTGCATGAAGTCAGAGAGGTTGGCAGCAAAGTCCTGAACGCTGCAAGGAGTAGAGCGAGGTGCAGGAGTTAGGAGTTCGCCAGGTAACCTGAGCTTGGTACCATAAACGAGCTCGGCGGAGGAGTGGTGTAGGTCTTCCTTTAGTGATGTCCGTATGCCAAGGAGGACGAGAGGAAGTGCCTGGAACCAGTCTGCACGTGTGGTAGAGGCAGCTAAGGAAGACTTCAGCTGATGGTGGAATCTCTCAACGGTGCCGTTTGCCTGCGGGTGGTAACTGGCTGTCCTGAAGCGTTGGATGCCTAGTAGTGACATCACCTTGTACCACATACTGGACTCGAACTGGCTGCCACGGTCAGAAGTGAGGCTGAGAGGGACACCGAACCTGGAGATCCAAGTAGTGATGAAGGCATGTGCAACGGAGTCCGTTGTGATGTCAGCCAAAGGTGCAGCTTCCGGCCAGCGTGTGAAGCGGTCGACGCAGGTGAGAAGGTACCGGTAACCGTCAGAGTAGGGTAGTGGTCCAACGAGGTCGACATGCACGTGGTCGAACCGTGAAGAGACTGGAGTGAAGGCGGCCGCAGGAGAGCATGTGTGTCACCACACCTTGGAGGCTTGACACTTGACACATGTGCGGGTCCACAGCCTGACGTCTTTGTTGATGCCAGACCAGATGAAGCGTGAGGTCATCATCTGCTGAGATGCTCGGATGCCAGGGTGGGAGAGGTCGTGCAGCTGACGAAAAACACGATACTGGTGGGTCTTCGGCAGGTAGGGCTGACAGGAATCGGTGGAAGTGTCAGCGTAAACGTGCACTGTGGTTCCTGGGAGTTGTATCTTCTTCATCTGTAGTGCGGGGTTGTCTTGGAGTTGCCGCAGCTCTTCATCGTTGGCCTGGTCAGCAGCGATGGCAGTGTAGTCGATGGGAGAAGATGACACAGCAGAGATGTTGCGCGAGAGAGCATCAGCTGGGGCGTTGTGTTCACCTTTGACGTAGCGCAAATCCGTGGTGAACTGCGAGATGAAGTCGATGTGACGCAGTTGTCGCGGTGAACAGGAGGTCTTGATGTGCAGGGACTTCGAAGTGAGTGGCTTGTGGTCGGTGTATACATGGAAGTTGCGACCTTCCACGAAGTACCGGAAACGCTTGATGGCCTTGTAGACGGCGAGAAGTTCCCTGTCGTAAGTACTGTACTTGGATTCCGCCTTGTTAAATTTCTTTGAGAAGAAAGAGAGCGGTTTCCAACCTCCGTCGACATACTGCTGTAGAACTGCTCCGATGCCGATGTCAGAAGCGTCTGTGGCGATAGAGATGATGCCATCTGGGGCAGGGAAGCTGAGAGGTGAGACGGAGCTGAGAGCTTGTTTTGCTGCTGTGAAAGCTTCCTCAGTGGCTGGAGTCCAGACTAAGGAGATGGACTGTCCTTTCTTGCAAGGCTTGATCATCGCGTAGAGCGGCTGAAGAAGTAGTGAGCAGCTGGGGATGAAGCGGTTGTAGTAGTTCAGCATCCCCAGGAATTGCTTGAGTTGGCGCTGTGTTGTAGGCTTGGGGAAGTTCTGGATGGACTCGCACTTTTCTTGCAGTGGAGTGATGCCTTCCAAGGAGACAGTGTGGCCAAGGAAGGTGATGAAGGGGACCCCAAACACAGACTTGTTGACGTTGACTTGCACCCCGTAGTCTTGCAAACGGGTGAGTACTTGCTGGAGGTGCTGTTGGTGCGTCTCTGCATCAGGACTGGCGATGAGGAGGTCGTCGATGTACGCGAAGCAGAAGGGGAGACCTCGAAGGACTTCGTCAATGAAGCGTTGGAAGGTTTGAGAGGCATTCCTCAAACCAAAGGGCATCTTGACGTACTCGAACAATCCGAAGGGTGTGATGAGAGCAGTCTTCGGAATGTCCGCTGGATGGACGGGGATGTGGTGAAAAGCTTTCACAAGGTCGATCCTCGAGAAGTAGGTGCATCCGGAGAGCTGAGAAGAGAACTCCTGGATGTTAGGCACTGGGTACCTGTCCTCGACGGTGCGCGAGTTGAGAGCGCGGTAGTCTCCACATAGTTGTAGTTCGCCATTTTTCTTAGGCATGATGTGGAGAGCGGAAGACCAGTTGCTGGAGCTGGGCCGTTTGATACCTTGCTGAATGAGGGACTCGAACTCTGCCTTGGCTTGTCTGGCACGCTCTGGAGCTAGGCGGCGGGCCTTGGCGTGGGTAGGAGGTCCCTTGGTCTCGATGTGGTGCGAGACGTGGTGTGTGACCAGCTTGCTGGCTGAGTACGGCTGCGTCAGCGTAGGGAAGGACTTCAGCAGGGAGGAGAACTGGTGGTCTGGCTTGACGAGGGAGATCTGTGTGCTATCACCATGAGTGACCTGTCCCTTTGTTGTGACTGAGGTGAGAGGATCGAGCAGCTTCCGACCCTTGATGTCCACTAGGAGACCGAAGTGTCGGAGGAAGTCAGCACCTAGAATTGGTTGCGTGACAGCTGCTATGTAGAACGTCCACTCGAAGGTACGGCGGAGGTTCAGGTGAAGTTGCAAGGTGCGTCGCTTGTACACAGGAATCTCCGTACCATTGGCGGCGTGAAGGTGAAGGAGGGGAGGCAACGTCCGGTGTACACCAGGGGCAGGGAGAATACTGACGTCTGCACCAGAGTCGATGAGGAACTTGGTCCGGGAGAGAGGGTCATACAACTTCAGTAGCGCAGACGAGGTGTCGCGAACACTATGCGCCGCTAGTGCTCGCTGTTGGGGTTTAAAGACTTGGCGAAGGTACAGGGAGCCTTACAATTTCTTGCGTCTTTCCCGAACTCTTCATGGTAGTAGCAGAAACTAGAAGTCTCCGGCGTCTTACTCTTTGAACGCTGGCGGCGCCGGAAGTGGTGTCTGGAGGAAGAACGCGAACGTGAGCATGAGCGTTCTCTGACCTCTCTCCGAAGATCTCTCACTTCAAGTCTAAGCTGTGAGACAAGCTCAACAAGTTGCTTGGTACTGTCTTCTGCTGAGATGGAGGCTACTGCAGCTGGTTGACCTTGTGGAAGGGTAGCCATGAATTCATCGGCGAGAGTGGCAAGCTCGTCTACTGAGAGCTTGTTCTTGACAGTGAAGAGGCAGTGTTGAGTGTCAGGAGGCAGGCGTTGGTAGAACAGGTGTAAGAAGAGTTCCTTGTCGAAGGAGGTGTACTTGTCGCCAAGCAGCTTCTTCATGCGGCGAAGAAGGTCTGTGGGCTTTTCACCACCAAGTTCTTCTTTTGACAAGCTCCTGGAGGCGCCTCGACACTGTAGATTGTAGGCGTTGCAGAACAGCAGCTTTGAGGTCTTCATAGGGCGAAGCAGAAGTGCTGGCAGCACTGACGACATCAGCAACTTGTGAAAGAACGTCAGCTGGTAGTACTGTAGAGGCCTTCACGAACTTGGTTAGACTTACTGTTATCTTGGAAGCCTTGAAGTTACATTCCAGGATGGAGAACCACGTGGAAGGGTCCTGGCTGATGAACGGAGGAGCACTGAAGGCTACGGAGTCGACGTCATTAGGCATTGTGCTGAGTGGACCACCACGTGACTGTGTAAAGTACACTACAGGCGCCGGAATGTCCGGGAGCCACAGCGGTGAGGAGTGAAGGCGTGAGGTGCCGGTGTGACCGGGTGCCACAGCGGTGAGAGATGCCGAATTGGGGCAATGTCTCTTCACTCACCACTGAACGAACTGTACGTTATCATTGGCACCGCACTGTAAGTAATCCACGGATGACAGTGTTAATCCTGGGCGATGGACCATAGGTAATCCCCAATGAAGAGCTGTAGATGGAGGCGGGACGAAGCCAGTGGGAGGGCTCCAGGTAACAGCAGGAAACTGGAGGGGCCAGCTGGAGAGTGCCGTTGGGGGGGGGGCGCCGTGAGGGCGGCCGGGCGGCGGGGGCCGGCGTACGGGCGGCTGGGGGCGGCGGCCGGCGGGGTGGTGGCCGGGCAGCGTCGGTGCGGCGGCCGGGCAGCGTCGGGGCGGCGGCCGGGCAGCATCGGGGTGGCGGCCGGGCAGCGTCGGGGCGGGGGCCAGGATCTGCTGCTGGAGGCGGCGACACCGGCGAAGGGGCAGCTGCCGGAAGATTCGCCCGTAGCCGATCGCGTTGCCTTGGCCAGGTGGTTGGAGGATAGCAGCAGGGTGGACTTGGCTGCTCACTCCGGAAAAAAAAAAAAACGGGGTCACCAATTGTAGCGAAGGTGAGGTGCTACTTGGCCGCCCAGAAGTTGCTCAAGCAAGAAGTGTAGGCTCCCAACTATGACTCTTGGTCATAGCAGTGTTTAGTCCTTGAAGGGTAACAATTTCCAGTGTCATAACAGTGTAGCTCTGGCAAAGGAAACTTAGCCTGGGTATTCTCTCTATCTTATTCAGCAAAAACATGAACAATATATACAAAATTACATTACATAATAAATGATATACACAAAATTATAGAAAAAGAGAGTGTATGTGTGTGTGTATGTCTGTGTGAAGAAAGGAGTAATATGATGTATTGAGAAGATGTGTAACACATGTGTCAAAGAGCGTGCACAGAATGTGTACAAGTAAGAGATATGTATAAAGTGAGGATAGAAGAGATGAAAGACAAAAGCCTGTGCAGTAGAGAGAGTGAAAACAGAAGGGTGATAATACAACAGAGAACGGAGTGCTAGGAGCGGTGACTTGTGTCCCGCTACAAGCTAGATACAGACTAGGAGACATAGAAACAGACTGGGTGAAGAGTGAGAGAGGAGTTAGGCAGGGCTGTATATTGTCACCAACCCTTTTTAGCCTGTATACAGAGGAGCTAGCAGCCAGGATGAGAAGAATGAATGTAGGGGTAAGTGTGGGGAATGATAAAGCATGTGTGCTCCTTTATGCAGATGACGTAGTTGTTATGAGTGAATCGGCAGATGAGCTTCAAAGTTTGTTGGATGTAGTGGATGGCTATGGTAAAGACTTTGGAGTAAGGTTTAGCAGTGAGAAAAGCAAAGTAATGATTGTGAATAGTTCAGAGGATGAAAGTAATGTGGGATGGAGACTTGGAGAGAATGAGTTGAGACAGGTGCAAGAATACAAGTACTTAGGGATGTGGATGAGTCCTAGTGGGTGTGCAAAGGCAAAGAATGAAAAGATAAGTATGTTAAACCAGTGGGTAGGTCGATTGGGAAGCGCGGCAAGGATGAGAGCAAGTAAGTATGATGTGTTGAGAGAAGTGTGGAAGAGTGTGGCTGTGCCATGTATAATGTATGGTATGGATGTGATTGCATGCAATGAAAGTGATATTGATAAGTTAGAAGTGTGCCAGAATAGAGTAGCAAGTAACTGAGTGCACCGAGATGCACAGCAGTTGAAGCCTTGAGAGGTGACATAGGATGGAGCACTTTTAGAGAAAGACTCACAAAAGCCACACTTAGGTACAAGATTAGGCTTGAGAGAATGGATGATGCAAGAATAGCAAGGAAGGTGTACCTGTGGAATGAAAGTGGAAGCAAATGGAGGAAGAGATGCATGAGAATGACAGACAGGAATGGATTGCAAGTTGTGTGGGCGATAAGAATGGCTGGGAGGAATCAAAATGAGCGTGAATGGGTGGTAGCAAGAGGAGGCAGAGTGGGAGCCGAAAGGGATGTGAGAAAATGGAAAAATGAGATAGACAAATGTGTGGGATTGAATGAATGGAAGAATGAAATGGAAAGAAAGAAGACCCTGGAATGGTACAAGGAGAAAGAGGCCCCGAGGTATGAAAGGTGGTATGATGGAAGCCTGGGCGGTGATCTTCTCTTCCGAGCGAGGGCACAGTGTATGGATGTGAATGCAAGGAGTTACAGGTGGTCTGAGTCCCACAGCCAGATGTGTGACATGGGAGAAGATGAGACGGTGGAACATGTGGTGCTGGAGTGTGTGAAGTATGCCAGAGACAGGAATGAGATGATGCAAGTGATTCTGACAGAGTTAGGGCATGATAGTAATGAAAGAGTGGAGAAGACAGGAAAGGAGTGGATGGTGTTGTTGCTGGGACTGTGTAGAGAGGCGAATGAAAGGATGATTGAGGCAGTGAAAGAGTTTTTGGAGAGAATGTGGCATGCCAGATGTAGGAACAATTAGTGTAGAGGATGCTGTTTGTTTCTTTTTTTTTCTTTTCTTTTGTTTCTTTTTTTTTTTTAGGTTTAGTTATGCTATTTAGGTTAGGTTATGCTAGGTTGGATTAGGTTAGGTTATGCTAGGTCAGGTTATATTAGGTTAGGTTATGCTAAGTTAGGTTAATGTCCTATGGGGGCATCCAGTGGGGTTGCAGCCCCACCAGCTAGGTCAGGTTATGCTAGGTTAGATTAACGTCCAAGCAGGAGTGGTCTAGGGGCTAGGATAGGTTAGGGAAATTCAAAATATTAAGGTAAATTTCCTTAGGTTTTTTAATACCCTTATTTTTACTGATTTTCATCCTCCCCCACAACACCCAATTCCCCATAAGTGCCCAAGCTTGTTTGAGGGGTGAGGAGGGTTGGGGTGGAATGAGGGGGACGGATTTCTTATCATGAAATACCGAAAGCTTAATGGAGAAGAAATTTGTAAAAGTTGCAAAGACAACATAGAGAGCCAAGCATCAAGTAAGGAAGTTTGTAAACACTGCAAAATAAAAGTTAATGATGATGAAGAAGGCATTCAGTGTGATAAATGTGCATCATGGAATAATGCAACTTGTGGAAATATATGTATAACTTTATTAAAAGCACTTGAGAAAGATGAAAATATGTTGTGGTTCTGTAAAACATGTAACCCACATATACTGGCACAACTTGAAGAAGCTGTTAAGTACAAAGATAATAATAATGAAATTAAAAATTAGTTTAAAATAATAAGGGAAAAAATGATGAAACAATGAAAAAGATTAGTAATCTAATGGAGATTGGAGAGTCAGAGAAAGATGAAGGCACTAATACCACTGAGATAAAGGAAGAACTAAAGAAACTCAAGAAACAGATGGTTTGATTTTAACATAAAATTGATAATAGAGATAAGAAATGGGAGGAAAGAGAAAAGGAAATGGAGGAGAGAATAATTAATAAAACCATAGAAATAATGGAAGAAAGAGAGGAAAAGAAAAATAACCTTGTAATTTTTAACATTGATGATGAAACCCTAAATAAGAGATCAAGCAGAGGGAGACCAGAAAAAATGTAAGGGTTTATTTGTAAATGAACAAGAGATTGAGGAAGTAGAGATAATGGAGATATCAAGGTTAGGAAAGAAGCAAACAACAGGAAATTAAAGGAAACCAAGACCACTTTTTAGTCAAATTAACAGAGACCCACATGAAATGGGCCATAATAAAAAAATGCAAAGAAATTAAGGGATACTATAAAAGATGAGCATAAAGGAGTGTACATTGCACCAGATTTAACATACAAAGAGCAACAAAGGAATAAGGAACTTAAAAAACAACTACTAGAAAAAAAGAAATAATGGAGAACAGGATGGTTTATCAAAAATGGCCAACTGAGAAGATAACTTTTTTTATAAATAAGCCAAAAACTAATGAAGTAAGAAATATCTTAAGTTTTAGTATAAAATTTATAAACGTACAAGGACTAACAAAGTTAAAAAGACTGATGATTGATTGATTGATACATTTGTTGTTGTATTAATAATAAAATACAACAAAGGAGGAGGACAGACCTTGCCACCCACTCCTTGGGCAAAGACTTAAGGGTAGAGTATCAAAAATATAAAAATATAGTATTGTCACGAGAGGGCAAGATCATGAAGATACCCAGACTGAGTCCCAGCGGAAGTGGAGGATGACGTCACACTACGTCACCTCGCCGGCCGCCTACCCTGGGGCTCGGGAGTATCACGTGACGTGTAGCAGCCCTGGGATTGGTGGCGGAACAGTTTGGGAGACAGAGTGGCGGGAGAACACTGGTGAGGGAAAAAAGCCCGCGCGTCGCCGACACTGCCTCCTGTACTTGTATGTGCCTTTGTGAGCTGGAGCGAGGCGTCAAGAAGCCTTCCGAGGGTCGACAAGAGGCCCGGGGTGCCGAGCTACAGCATAGGACTACTGTGTAGTGTGAGCAACGGAGAATAGAGGGCCAGAAGCCGACAAGTGTGTTTTACTATTCGCCTTCTGAGGGGAGCCAGGGGAGAACACGGAGCGCCGCAGGGTAAGTTCACCGTCACGTATGCAGGAAGCACCGGACCCTAAAAGTGTAAGTGTGACTGCCCACGGGTTGGTGAAGTTACAGTGGTGTCAGGAGTGGGAAGAGTTAAGTGCTAACTGTGTGCGTCGCGGTGTGTTACCGAGTGTGCGTGTGTATTGGACAGGGGAGGTGAGCAGCGGTGGTACGGGTAATGTACTTGTGGATCGCAGCGGGCGGGCGGACGGTGCAGTGTGCCATGGTAAGCTGCGTGTTGTGTTAAGTTACGGTGCCTTACAGTAATTAAGTCAGCATGGCGGCGAAAGAAATCACACTAGCGGATGTTATGAGTGCCCTGAAGGCGCAGGGAGAGGTACAGCATGCTGAGTTGCAAGGGGTGACGAGCAGTGTAGACCGTGTATTTAAGGAGGTTATGGGGCTCGTGAAGGAGGAGTGTTCACGGGTTAAAGACGAGGTGTTAAGTGAAGTGTTCACCAAGGATCAGGTGAAGGGAGAGATGGAAAAAGCGGCCAGTGAACTGAGGAGATATATATGTGGATGAGGTTGTGGCGGCACAGGCGCCTCCTGTACTCTCTCAGCATAAAGGCACGCTGTTCCGGTCAAGTGGGCGTGCTAGTGAGACTGAGGGGGGGAGTGACGAAGAGGAGGAGGATAATAGTTGTCACGGAAGCCTAAACAGCCTTTCTCCATTGGCCAAGGTGATACCGTCTCCCCTACGCTCTCCTGTAAACGTCTTATCACCTCCACCATCCCCGACAGCCTCAGTAAAGTCGTACCCCTCTGCTGCCAGCTCCACGTCACGGAGGCTGAAGGACGGGACGAGGCGCCGGCCACAGGAGTTCGATGGAACAGTGTCTTGGGAAGCGTATAAGACACAGTTCGAGCTCTTGGCCAGCGCCCGCCAGTGCAGTCGCCCTGAGATGGCCATGCAGCTGGTGTGGGCACTCAAAGGACCGGCATTAGAAGTCCTGAACCAGCTGCCAGCTGCCCAGCGGTGCTCGTATAGTAAAGTGACGGCGACACTGGAGAGGAGGTACGGGTACCAGCACCAAACCGAGGTGTTCAGGACAAGGTTCCGGGCCAGGTTACGAGGCCCGGGGGAGACCCTGACACGCCTGGCGCAGGATTTGGAGGTGCTGGTGCGGCGTGCGTACCCGGAGGCCAGTGAGGAGATGATCACCATTCTCCTGCGGGATCAGTTCGTTGATGCCATCGATAACCAACAACTGAGGATATACGTCCAGCAGGCACACCCCAAGGACCTTCAGGAGGCCCTGGCGAGGGGCCTGGAGATGGAGTCATTTCTCCGGACGACGCGGGAGCGACCCAGCAGGAATTATGTCCCGCAGAGAGTGAAGGCAAAGAAAGGGGCCGTGCAGAAGGCCTACTCTAGCCCTTCACCGCCCCTAGGTGAGTTCAGGGGTAAGTGCTACTCTTGCGGGCAGCAGGGGCACACCAAGAGGTACTGCCCGCAGGGATCGAGTAGCAGAAAGGCTGTCAACGGCAGAGCAGGGCAGTACCAGTACAAACCCTGTTGTTGGAACTGCGGTCAGGGGCACAAGATGGCAGAGTGTGCCCTCATCTCTCCCAGGGATAGCAAGGAGGCTGGGGGAAATGGAAAGAGGCTGGTGGAAGGGGTCAAGCGCCAGCCAGAGAGCCAGAGACCCCAGTCCGCCTAAGTTGCCGCGCCGAGGGTGCCCGGACAGTGCAGGTGGGCGGGCAAGTGGATGGCAAATCTTGCTGCCTCACTGTGGACTCGGGCGCAGAACGTACCTTCGTGCAGGACGGGGTGGTGGCAACTGGACAGCCCCCGGTGGCCCAGCAACAACTGTGTGGTATTACAGGGCTCTGCACACAGCTGAGGGGACCAGTGCATGCCAGGATTGCGGTTGGCAGCACGGAGGAGCATCTTCCCGTCTTTGTAGCGGACGTCGGGGAGAACTTGCTCGGCCTGGACTACCTGAAGCAGAGCAGGGCGGTGCTGGACTTCGGGGAAATGACTATGTCGGTCAGAGGTAGTGTGGTGCCGCTACAGGAGGGCGGTGTTGACGCAGAGGAGTGTGAAGCTTCAATTGAAACTCACCGAGCCCATACTGCATCCCTACCCGAAGCTAGCCACCGCTGCTGTCTCAGTAAGGAACAGAAGGAGGAAAGTCAAGGGTCGGAAGAGTGTGAAGGTGTACAGACGACTATGGACCCGGAAGGTCATTGCGAGGACATGCAGGGGAGTAGCACTGGGGTTCCACCTCATCTGCAGGATCTATTGCAGAGGAGTTCGGCATGCCTGTCTGGGGAACAGGTGGACGAGGTGAAGGAAGTGCTGGCTCTGTATGCAGATGTCTTCTCGCAGGGAGATAATGACCTGGGCCGGACCAGTCTGGTTAAACACCGCATTCACACAGGGGATAGTCGGCCGGTTAAGTTGCCGCCCCGCCGGATTGCGCCTGCTCGTCGGCTGGAGGTGGAAAAAGCCGTGGAGGAGTTGCGCGCGCAAGGGATAATCGAAAAGTCGGCTAGTCCCTGGAGTGCTGCTGTTGTCCTCGTTAAGAAGAAGGATGGGTCTACCAGGTGTTGTGTGGACTATCGGGGCCTTAACGCGGTGACGACAAAGGACTCTTACCCTCTACCGAGGGTGGATGACACGCTTGACGCGCTCACGGGGGCCCAGTGGTTCTCCACCTTAGACTTGAAATCAGGTTACCATCAAGTTGAGGTTGCGGAGGAGGACAGAGAGAAAACGGCCTTCTCGTATGGGCAGGGACTGTATCAGTTTAAAGTGATGAGTTTTGGTCTGGTGAATGCCCCGGCCACCTTTGAGCGTCTAATGGAGTGTGTGTTGGATGGGTTGCTGTGGAAAAGCGCCCTGGTGTACTTGGACGATGTGCTAGTGTACGGGAATTCGTTCAAGGGGGCTCTGGAGAGGCTTAAGACAGTGTTGGACAGGTTCAGGGGGGCAAATGTGAAACTCAGTCCAAAGAAGTGTAGCCTGTTCCAGAGGGAAGTGCCGTTTCTGGGTCACATAGTGAGTAGTGAGGGAGTGAAAACAGACCCTGGTAAGGTAGAGTCAGTTAAGGAGTGGCCAGTGCCGCGCAGTGTGACGGAAGTGCGCGGGTTCCTTGGGTTGTGTACGTACTACCGGAGGTTTGTGAAGGGTTTTGCGCAAATTGCGGTGCCACTCCATCACTTGACTCGTAAAGGGGCATGCTTTCACTGGAGCGAGGACTGTCAACGTGCCTTTGAAACTCTGAAAGAGGCTCTCGCTAACGCCCCTGTGTTACCGTACCCGGATCCAATGAAACCATACGTGTTGGATTGTGATGCGAGTGCTGAGGGAGTAGGAGCCGTCTTGTCCCAGGAGAAAGACGGACAAGAGTGGGTCGTCTCCTACTTCAGCAGGAAGTTCTCAGCCCCTGAAAGGAACTATTGCGTCACTCGTAAGGAGTTGTTGGCAGTGATCCTGGCCATTGATCACTTCCATCCTTACTTGTACGGGGCCAGATTCAAGATTAGGACAGACCATGCTGCTCTGAGGTGGCTGAAAACCCTCAGAAACCCGGAGGGGCAGCTGGATTGGCAAGCTGGAGCAGCATGACTACAACATCGAATACCGGCCTGGAAAAATGCATAGCAATGCTGACAGTTTGAGTCGCCGTCCTTGCGACAGTGACTGCAGGCATTGTAGACGCCATGAGACTGAGCCTGTGTGCGTGAAGGCTGCCGGTCTTGTCAGTGACACTGAGTGGGGAGAGGACCTCAAACAGACCCAGCGACAGGACGCTGATATCGGGCCCATAGTGACACTGCGGGAAGAAGGCGAAGAAAAACCGCCGTGGGAAAGCGTGGCCCCGCTAAGCCCTGCCGCCAAGGCGTTGTGGCACCAATGGGCAGTGTTGCGAGTGAGTGACGGTGTGCTGCAACGGCGGTGGGAGTCATGTGACGGCGGTGTGGCCTTCTGGCAAACAATTGTCCCTGTGAATATGAGGGAGGCCTTAGTGCGCGAGGCTCACGGTGGAAATGCAAGTGGTCACTTCGGTGTGAGGAAAACGCTAGGGCGGTTAAAGCAGCGGGTTTATTGGGTAGGCATGCGGAAGGACGTTAGTGAATGGTGCAAAGTGTGTGACGTGTGCTGTGGGAAGATGGGCCCCGGGAGAAAGACAGTTGCTCCCTTACAGGTGTATCAGGTTGGGGCACCTATGGAGAGGGTGGCAGTGGACATCCTGGGTCCGTTCCCTCAGACACTGAGAGGTAACCGCTTTGTGTGTGTGACCATGGACTACTTCACTAAATGGCCGGAAGCGTATCCGCTGCCAAACCATGAGGCTGCCACCGTGGCAGGTGTGTTAGTGGACGAGTTCTTCGCCCGGTTTGGCGTGCCGCACGAGCTGCACTCTGACCAGGGCAGGGAGTTTGAGTCGGCAGTATTCCGGGAGTGCTGCCAGTTGCTGGGCGTCAAGAAAACTCGTACTACACCCCTGCGGCCGCAGTCGGATGGCATAGTGGAACGCTACAACCGCACGTTCGGGCAGGAGTTGGCCAAATATTGCCAGGAAGGGCAGGAGGACTGGGACTTAAAAATCCCCCTGCTTCTCTTGGCCTACCGGTCAGCCGAGCATGAGGTGACCGGTTACACGCCAGCCCGGCTGATGTGTGGGCGGGAGCTCCGGCTACCAGTGGACCTCGTGAATGGCAGGCCGCCGGACGAAGACCTGCCCACTACCATCACCCAGTACGCTACAGCCCTACAGGACCGTCTCCGGGAGGTGCACCATCAGGTGAGGGGTAACCTGAAGGTGTCCGGTGAGGCGATGAAGGACCGGTACGACCGCCGGGCAATGGCACCACCCTTTAGCGAGGGGGATCAGGTGTGGCTGCACAACCCTCGGCGTAAGAAAGGATTGTCCCCTAAGCTCCAGAGCCCCTGGGAGGGGCCATACGTGGTGGAGAAGGTCATCTCGGACGTCACCTTCAGGATACGCCAAGGGCCAAGGAAGCGGGCACTGGTGGTGCACGCTGACAGGCTCTGGGGTTACCATGGCCCTGGAAGCTTCTCCTGGGGAAAGCGAGCTGCTCTCCTGACCAGTGACGAAGAGGAGGACAAGGACAAGGGCCTTGGGGACGACGAGCCCCTGGTGATGGAGGATGACGGAGACCTGGACCTGAGAGAGCCTGAGCCGCTGGTGATGGAGGAAGGTGGAGCGAATGAGTTGTGTCCCTTGGAGGGGGCACTGGCGGATGTCGACGCTGGACCTGTAGTAGGGAGACCCAGACGGGAGCGGCATCCACCCAAATGGAGTGAGGATTATGTTCTTTGTTGATTTTTGATATACCTAAAGTTGAAGTATTATTTTCTTGTTTTTGGGGGTGTATCTGTAACCTAAAGGGAATAGAGAGAGTTGGGGAGCGAGGGCGCTCAGTCTCTTTACAGGAGGGGGTAGTGTCACGAGAGGGCAAGATCATGAAGATACCCAGACTGAGTCCCAGCGGAAGTGGAGGATGACGTCACACTACGTCACCTCGCCGGCCGCCTACCCTGGGGCTCGGGAGTATCACGTGACGTGTAGCAGCCCTGGGATTGGTGGCGGAACAGTTTGGGAGACAGAGTGGCGGGAGAACACTGGTGAGGGAAAAAAGCCCGCGCGTCGCCGACACTGCCTCCTGTACTTGTATGTGCCTTTGTGAGCTGGAGCGAGGCGTCAAGAAGCCTTCCGAGGGTCGACAAGAGGCCCGGGGTGCCGAGCTACAGCATAGGACTACTGTGTAGTGTGAGCAACGGAGAATAGAGGGCCAGAAGCCGACAAGTGTGCTTTACTATTCGCCTTCTGAGGGGAGCCAGGGGAGAACACGGAGCGCCGCAGGGTAAGTTCACCGTCACGTATGCAGGAAGCACCGGACCCTAAAAGTGTAAGTGTGACTGCCCATGGGGTGGTGAAGTTACAGTATACATTACAAGAATATAAGTAGATAAATAAATACAGATATTCCACACCTTATTGCATAAATATCCTACAGACTGGGAGCAAACATAGGATATTTCTTGAGTATAGCCCTGAGAGTAGCTGAGCCTAAGAAATGGTCAATAAGGGTATACAGGTCATGTTGACCTTGCAGCCTAAATTTAGCAATGAGAGGACATTCTGTGACATAATGACACAGAGTGTGTCCCCTTGGTGCAGCACACAACACACAGCATACACCAGGAGAAGCACTGACTTCCCAAAAGTATTTATAGCCTAATCTGAGCCTTATTGCCAGCCTATCATGTGATGCAGTGTCTCCCATAGGTGTAAGCACAGCTCTGGGAAACATGTACATAGTGAAGACTACTGCCACTGCCCCTATGGCAACAAACCTCCAACTGATCACTAATGCTACTATGTACAAAGTCCTTAATGCTACTCTTAACATAGCCCAGAGTGTACTCAGCACCACTGTGTTGTCCTGAAGGGCACACTGAGCAAGGCGGTCTGCCTCTTCATTAAGTGGGATACCCACATGAGAGGGTATCCAGGTGAAGTGAACCGTGGCACCAGCACCTTCTAGGGCGTGGATGAGATCAAGACATTTATTAACTAGATCACAGTCCATGGGGGGAGGTAGATTGGAGAGCATACAGTGCAGCATGACTGTCAACAAAGAAGAATACATCCTTATGGAGAGGCACCACAATATGGAGCGCCTCCAGAACAGCATACAGTTCTGCCCTAGTGGAGGACATGTGTGCAGGGAGCCACCTGGAAACCTTAGTGTGGTGATTGGCAGAAATGTAGTCGCAAATGAACAGCCCACATCCAGACCTGCTGCCATTGACTGAACCATCACAATAAACATGAATAGCCTGAACGTGGGGGTACTTGGACAATTTAGTCATGAACATGTCTTGCAGCACATGAGGGGGCCAGTCCCTCTTGGGCTGATGCAGTGAGTGAATATCAACACTGATGTGGTGAGGGTTCCAAATGGTTGGAGCTGTGACATAACAACATTAATACAGGCCTCAGCTATACCTACACTTGTAAGAACTCCCAAGATCTCCTTGAGGTATGGAGTTATAGGAGTCCAAGGATCACAATACAAGGGGGTCAGTAATCCCTTCAGAGAGTCAGAGCCCATGCATAGCATCCAACCAACAGTACGACAAGTAATTTCCTGTGTCCTATACATAATACTCGGCAGGTGCAGTTCAGCTCTGAAAACCTCAATCAGAGCACTCCTTGGGCATCCCAAAATTATTCTCATGGCTTCATTCTGAACAAGCTCCAGGGGACGGAGCTGAGTGGCACTAAACTGTATTAAAATAGGGGCTGCATACGACAGATATATAGAACATCCTTAGGACTGGAATGCCAGCCCCCAGGTCCCTGTTTGCTAGCAGCCAAAGTGGCGCTAGCTGTGGCAGACAGAGGTCTTGAACATAGTGTACAGCATGGAGTGACTTCCTGAAACTCAGCTGTTCATCCAGGTACCTGTGTGTATGAACTCTAGGGATGGGAACATTATTTACAATGGGCGGTCGAGAGACCTTCCCTTTGGCTTGAAATTTGGTTTTACATTCATTAATTATAAGTCCCATTTCCACCCTGTGTTGTTCCAAGCTCAAAGACTTCCTCAGAGGAGACTGCATCTTGAAACCAAACCTCTGCTGTTCTATTATACAAATAGTTTCTGATCCATCCCAATAATCTATCTTTGACACCTTTGAGAATGAGTTCCTCCATAATAACATCTTTGTTGGTCAAAGGTACCCTTGAGGTACCTGTCAAAGGTACCCTTGAGATCAACGAAAGCTCTGCAGATAGTATCCTTATTTATAAGGCACTCAACAAAACAATGACTTGTGGAATGACCTTTAGGAAGCCATGTACATTGCCAGATAGTACATGGTCCACCTTATATATAAGCCTGTTCAATATTACCCATTCCATCATCTTACACAGACAGCTGGTGAGAGAAATAGGGCAAAAGGTGCCATCACCTTTGGGGATTGGGATGATAATGGCTGTTTTCCAGGAGTGCGGAAGCTTGCCTGCAGTGAGAGACATGTTAAATAGGTCTAAGACAGGGTTGTCTACCTTTACCTCCAGGAGGGCATTGAGGATGTCATAGGTGATGCCATCCTTGCCAGGAGCTGTTGACTTGCCCAATTTAACTGCTGAGAGAAGTTCATCATGTGTGGTAGGCACACAGGTGTCATCTGGCAGAGAAACACTGTGGCGAATCAACTCCATCCTTTGTGGTCTTTGCCTGTTGAGCGCTGCCTGGTGTTCCATAGGAAGGCCAGAGAAGAACGAGGCTTCCTTCCACTGCAGGACAAGCTCTCATGCCCTGCCGGCAAGATCAGGGTCACACACCTGCCGCCTGGGCTTGTCCTGGACACTGTTAACATGGTGCCACACCTTCCGGAGGGATTGGGTCCTGCGCACCCAGTCCAGGAAGGAGACCCAGTATTTCTTTCTTTCCTGCTGCCTCATATCCATGAGGTGTTGAGCCACAGTAACCATAGCATCCTGTGACTGTGTCTGCTGGGTTAAGCTGCCAACGTCTCTGGTAGGTAGCGAGCATCTGTTGGCAGTTCAGGATCACAGGATCAGTAGCATAAGTCCAGCGCCGTGGAGGGTGGGTCCTTGCCAGAGCCCTTGGAGTCGTGATGAATCCCTCAATGGTGTGTAGCAGTCCGTCATACAGTGCCTCTGCATCGGCGAAAGAGCCTTTCATGGCAGAGTACCACACCACCACATGGACAAAGAGGCCCGCCATCCTGGATGGTGGCACCGTCAGGCACTTCCTGGGCACTGCCGGGGCGGACTGCACTGGGAAGGTCATCTCCAGAGCGAAGTGGTCACTAAGCAAAGACCTGACAAGAAGGGTTTTGGCAGTATATGTTGGCATATTGATAAGGGCTACATAGTCAAGTCTTCCTCCTTGTACATGTGTGGGTGCATGTTCCCTAGAGAGCACTACTGTATCTGTGGTGTCAAGGAAAGCCTTCCAGCACACACCATTAGCATTGGTGGTGAGATAGCTTCCTAATTCCTTATGCCTGGCATTAAGGTCACCCATGATAACAGTCTGCTCCTCAAGGGCATAATCAGGAAAATTTGCAACATTTAAGGCACCAGCATGAATGTACATGTTTACAAAGTAAATAACTTCACCCAAGGTGTGCAAGCAAACAGTAATAAATTCAGTACCCTCGGTGACCCCCATTTCCCTGAAAGTAACCGGAATCCCATGTCTAATGTAAGTAGCCATCCCCCGACTACTGCCGTCACCACAACTGAAGGTGTGGGAGGCATAACCCCACAGCTCAGGCACCCGTAGCCCTACCTCCTGTAAGGCAATAATGTCAGGCTTATGGAGAAGGATGTGAGAGTGTAAGTCAGTGAAGCGAGCATGTAGACCATTGACATTCCATGTTAAGGTGCAGAAAGTCTTACCGTTCATTGTGATGGTGTTGCACCAGGGTCTTTAGGTGGTCCACATCCCATGTCAGGCAAGACATCTGCTCCACCAGAGTCTGCAGGGCTGACATCACATGTCACTGGTCTGGCTTGGGGCTGGCAGTCGGAACTGGAAGGGGGGTGGAGCAGCACCTCTTCCTGTGGGTGACCAATGTCCATTCACCAACGGCATCCCCATCACAGTCTGCCTCAGGTGACTTGTCCTCTGAGACAGGGGAGGCAGGAGCCATCCCCGAGGGGCCCCAGGGTTGTTGCTTGGCTCCCGTGACTGGCTTGGTGGGGGTAGCCTTCCTCAGGGAAGGTGCAGTGGCACCCGCATGCTGCCCTGCAGTATTGTCCTCTGCCTGGGTTGGGTCACACACACTCTGCAGGCACATGTCACTGTCTCCATGGTCCTGGTTAGCATCACCGACTGGACACGGGGTGGGGGCCACAGGGGGCGTCCCACCAGGCACAGTTTGTTGCTGCCTCTTCTTAAAAGTGGCAAACTGATTACTGAGGGCAGAGACCGTTTCAGAAAGATTGTCCATTTTAGCAGCTAGCGTGTTCACCATTGCCATGAGGTGCTGGGTGAAGTTAGTGGCAGGCAGCTCCTGAGTGCGCCCAAGCTAGGGCACTGTTGTGGCAGATGCAGAGGGCATTGTAGTAGTGTGCTGCGGCAGAGGTGGGAACACAGCAGGTGTGGCAGAAGTGCCAGTGCTGGAGCAGGGAGGCTGGGGCAGGTGAGGAGCAGTAGACAAGAATGAAAGCCTATTCGTCCAAGCGTTGGTCTGAGGAGGTGGAGCCTGGCAGAACACGAGTCTGGGCCGAGTCACCTCATCAGTGGCAGGCTCCCTGTGGGGCCAAGGCCTGACAGTGCAGAGTGTGGAATGGGCGTTGTGATCACCCCCACAGTTGCAGCAGCAAGGGACATACAGATGTATGATCAGTTTTTCATTTGACCAGAGTCACTTGACCAGGTAGGGTAGGATGTTTGACCAGGTCACTTGACCAGGTGGGGTATGACTGTTGACCAGGTAGGTAGGATGGTTGACCAGGTCACTAAGACACTTGACCATATGGGGTAGGACTGCTTACCAGGCATGGGCAAATTAAATTTCAATTTTTTTTTTTTATTTATTGCACAGCTTCCTTTATATTTTATTGCACAAAATTTGTTTCTAAAATAATAAGAATAATAATAAGAATAAGCTAAAAATGTGTTGCTTCTATCCAGCTTCCTCAGCATGGTCCCTCTACTTGGAACATTTCTTCAGGAATTCAAAGGTAGAGAGTTCCCCAGCAGAATATTTTCCCCACAGCTTCTCGAGAGCAGCTTGCTTCAACTTGGTTTCCCGCCTACGGTGATAGTGGACAACCTGCTGGCACACAAGCTCAACAGTGCGCTCAAGCTTCTCAGCCTCCTGGTGAAGCAGTGGAATCAAAATATGCATGTTTGGGTGATCGTGAGGCAGCTCGGAGTTCAGGTGATTATGCCACCCCTCACAGTCGTTGTTGGTCCTCAAGAAGCGACGGAATGTTGACCAGGACTCAGGCTTACAGTGTTTGTGGTTGATCCATGACCTCTCAATATAGTTGGTTAGATCAGCTAGGTGCTCATCAGGAGGGCACCGGTTCTTCATCTGCTGAAATGCACCAGGGATGTGCTCATGAGGCAAATGAGGTAGCGCCATCATGTAGCAGCTATAGTCTTTCACCTCGCCAGGCTTCTGGTAGGCAGCATGAAGACCAACATTGACAATGCGGCAGTAGATAGCCTGGCTTCAGTGGAACCAGCAGCCCTTCACTTGAACATTCAGAACAGCGCGCACTGCTGACCAAACGGCAGACTCAGTCAGGGATGATCTCCTCGACTTGGCAATCAGGTGTCAGCGCTGCGATGGCTCAGAAGACAGCTTTGTATTCTGCCTTCTTCCAGTGTGTCATCTGGATGAAGCACAACAGGGCCTGCTTCATAGTATCACCAGACTGCAGGAAGCCATGGATGGAGTACAGCTGGATGCACTTAAATGTGCCATCAGTAAACCATGTCTTGGCCTTATTCAGAAACTCTAGCTGCTTCTTTGTTGCGAAGATCAGGAATCACTCTCCCTCATGAGTGACATCTTGCCTGAAGAAGTTGACCGGAACATGACGCATGTCATTTTTGAAGTCCTTTGTAGCCAGGTGACTTGGCTGAAGACCAGCTCAAGCACAATGGACAGCACACTTCAAGTTGACGATTGAAGGAAGTTGGGCCCCTGGAGGCACCTGGCTAAGAGCCTCATCGATGATGGGACTGGCATGTCTAAAAATATCCTTCCTTGCTGCCTCACGGATGATCTTGCCCAACTTAGCACGTATAGCAAATGTTTCTTCTGGAGCATGAGTGTGGTCGGGACCTTCACGAATGTAGACATCATCTCAATACCCAACCTTTGCCTTACAGCCCTTGCTGTTATGTTGAGAGCAAATGTAAGTTGTCTTGCGTTTGCCCGCTGTCTGGATGATGTACGTGTAGCCCACAGTATCGGCAAGTAGTTCACCACCCCTTCATGAAGCCCCTGGCAGGATCTCGTAGCTAACCTCCACTTCTTCAGGAACATTTGCTGGATGATTAATGGACTCCTCCACCAGCTGGTCAGTAACTACAAATGGTACAGAGATATTGAAGTTGTCCTCTGGGATGTCAGTTTCAACCACACTGGAGGTCACATTAGCAGCAGCAGGTGGAGCAGCAGGAGACTGGAGTCTAGTAGACTCTGCATCAGGGTCCTGAGTAGGTAGAGTGGAGTTACTGGTGTACAAAGAACACTAAATACAGTTCCAGGGGAACTCATCCATCTGGCTCAGGAAGTGGTAATAATCCTCAGAAATGTTGGTGTTACAAGCTCTGTGTTGACAACGGTTACAGGTGTCACACTGAAGGCACTGTTGGGTGTCCTTACAGGACATTCTGCAGACCATACAAGGATATTTAGCAGGCATGGTGTAGCAGTGAGGAGGTGTTGTCACAGTACAGTCTGAGAAATTAATGCATAACATTGATTCAGTTCTATTCATTTCAATTTTGAAGCAAAGCAGTCGAAGCACCTATTGGCATTGATTCAGTTCCATTCATTTCAATACATTTCGAAGCACTTGATTATTTGTTGTGAAGCTAGCAGTTCTAGTACAGTAATGCCTGAATTTAAACTACTTTCATTTGACGTATAGATTCTTGTATAACAACTCTAGTATTATAAATTAGCCATCTGTTCCATTTAAAGTGTAAGAATATCATAATGAAAATCATATCTATATATCAAAATCACCAATTCTTATTTTAGATCTGGTCAAGTGACACAACACACCTGGTCAAGTGGCACAACACACCTGGTCAAGTGTCTCTCCACACCTGGTCAAGTGACTCTGGTCAAATGAAAAACTGGTCAACGGTCCTACATCCCAGCGAGGAGGGATTTTGGTGCCCTCCTTGATCTTGTCCAGGCACTGCACTGACTTGTGGGAACAAGCACAGTACCTACACCGAGGAGCAGACTGGCAACGCCACTCCTTGTGGTCCCAGCGACTGTAGTGGTGACATAGGTCTGGCTCTGGCGTATACCGCTCCACACGCCGACGTCCAAGGCCCAGGAGATGCACTTCACTGGGCACCTTCCCAGTCACCACGCCCAACAGTTGAGGCCTTGGCTTCTGCCTCACCATGCTCCTCTTAAGGCCATGAAAGCCAGCTGGCACCTCAATAAGGTTAACATTAATGTGGGTCGACACACCATGTATGATGACCGCGTGAGTGCCCTCCTCACCAGGGCACTCCATAACAATGCCCATGAAGCCTTCACTCACCAGGCTGGTGTAAAAAGGAGGATTCAGAGCTCAGTGTGATGTACGGCTGCTTCCTTCCCTCCTTGTAGAGCGATTGCAAGTCTGGGTGTTGTTTAAGCAAGGCTGCAAACCAGCTGAACAATTCACTGGTGGTCTTTCCATGGCCAGGGGGGAACAGCAGGTGACATCTTTGTCTGGGGGTTGGGGCAGGAGCAGAGGCGCGCCCAAGTGAAGGCTGGTCTGTAGTGGCAGTATTCTTTTGACTGCCTTGGGTAGATGATGCTGGCCGGGGGTTCTCAACAATGTCCATGTCTTCCAGGGAAGCTAAGCCGTCTTCCACCACAAGAAGATCCTCAGTGGGCATGGTGCTTTGTCCTGCTGGGACAAGCATGTGCTGACCACTCTGTTAAGAGGCCTAAGCAGGGTCGCTTGCTCTTGTCGTCTAAACTATCAAGGCCTCCTATTTGTGATTGACAAATCAAGCCTAGACCTCCCTCAGTAGCCACTGAGTAGGCGTGATCACTCAAAACCACTTCAGATTGCCGCTTTAGAGGGCAGCCACTCATGTAAACAAGCAGAGCGGAAATAACTACATTCTTCCCACACAGCGGGCAGGAGGCAACTGAAGTTAAAAAGAACTGAATTAAAAAAATATATAGACAGCAGCACAATAATATGCTAAACTGAAACACAACAAATATAGTTATCAATAAATTTCAGTGATGAAATAAGTTGCATAAACAGAATGAGGAAAATATCTGACAAAAATGTTGGTGGACTAATGATTCTTAAAAGTAATAACAAAACTATAAAGGAAGTTGAGTCAAAATCAGAAGATTTATTATAGTAGAATGCTTCAAAATCTACTTTACTCATATATATATATATATATATATATATATATATATATATATATATATATATATATATATATATATATATATATATATATATATATATATATATATATGAGTGTGTGTGTGTGTGTGTGTGTGTGTGTGTGTGTGTGTGTGTGTGTGTAAATAATAAGAAGAAATAAATTAACTGAAGAGGAAATCCTAGCAATAGAAAAGAATATACATGGAAAATAAATTATTGTCGGAGACTTCAACCAAATAAAAAAGATAAAGGCTAAAAAAGCAGCAGGATCCAATGAAATTAAGACAGAACTTCTTATTGCTATGATGCACAATGATAAATAATGTCATTGATACTGGAATAGTTCCGGATACATGGAAAACATCAAATACTAAACTATTAGAGAAAAAGGCAAAACCAACAGTAAAAGATCAGAGACCAATAGCCCTTACAGACACTACATATAAATTATTAATGAGAGTCATAACAAAAAAAAAAAATAAATAGAATGCAAAGACATCTACAAGAAAATGATAAATCAATGGAAGAACAAAATCGATATACTGAAAATAGAAGAGCAGCAGACAATCTATTTATACTAAATTACTGTATACAGAAGAGTTACGAACATAAGAGATCCCTTATATTAATATCAGTAGACTTTGCAAAGGTATTCGACAGTATAAACAGAACATGTTAATGAAAGTAATGCTAAAATATAAGATACACCCAAAGTTAATTGACCTCATCGCCAAAGTATATACAAAGGATAACACCAAAATATTCTTTAACAATAAATAAATAAATAACGAATGGCATACGAAAAGGATGCAATGGGTCAACTGTCATATTTCTTATGGTGACATATTATATCATCGAAAAACATAACCAATCCAGTGCCAAATTCAGAAGTAATGTATGTGCCCTGGCCTCAGTATTTTTCGCCGATGATGGAATGCTTCTCCTAACCAATGAAGATGAGAGTAAACAAAATATAAAGTTACTAATAGAAGTAGCAGAGGACTGTGGATTGCAATTAAATAAAGAAAAAAAAACATTAATTTTTAACTCGAATAGTACTACTGAAAACATAGAAGAAATAAAAGTTACTCATCAAATAAAGTATTTAGGAACAAAAATAAAGAACAAGAGGAACTTTCTACTTGAACATAAAAATATTATACAAGAGATAAACAGATATGCACACATGATACCATCCATCACAAGAATAATCTGCAATAAAGTTACCATAGGAACAACATATTGGAAAATTGTTGTTCTATCATTAATAATGTTTGAGGGAGAAGTGGTAAACTATACAAAAAAAGAAATAGATTCACTACAAAAAGCAGAAAACAGAGCATACAGATATGTAATGAATGCCCCCAAGAAGAGAAATTGGAGCATCACCTCACACAGCAAGATACATGAAGACCAAACTCATCTATGTAAGACACTTATTTAGGTTTACTTAAGTGAATACTGGACGCAGGCTGTGAAGCCTTTATGTCCAGATCTTATTTTTTTTTCTTTTTTTTTTTTATGTAGTTGGCTGGCGTGCGGCGAGAGTGGTAGGCAACTTAATAATTAAATTTCACCTCTTATATTTCCAATATTGATCCAATCTTCTTTCGAATGCAAATACACTCAGGGCTTCTACAATAATTGATGGGAGGTTATTCCATGAGTTGACTATTCTTTCTGCAAAGAAGTTTTGCCTTAGCCTTGTATGACATCTCTTTTTCAATAACTTATATTTGTGTCCTTTGGTAATTGGGCCTGCACCCTCATCGAGCTGCAGCACTGCAGCTATCCCTGTTTAGTACTTTCCAGTTGTTAGTTTATATGCCTCTATCATATCACCCCTCAGTCTCCTGTATACTAGCGTAGGCAGCTTCAGCACTTTCAGTCTCTCTTCATAACATAGGTTCTTGAGTCTTGGAATCATCTTTGTCGTTCTTCTCTGTACATTTTCCAAAGAGGTTATATCTTTTTTTTTTTTCCTAATTGGGCTCCAGATTATGTTACCAAATTCAAAATGAGGTCTCACTAATGCAATATATAATATAAACCAAGAAATTTTCTTGGTTTAAATATATGAAAGATCTGATAAGCCCCATTACTCTACTTGCTTTGTTAATCTTTTCATTTATATGATCTTCAAAACTCAGTTATTCATCCACCATTATGCCCAGATCTTTTTCCATGTCAGCTCTCTCTAACGATACTACTTGATCTTCCTTCCTCATTGTATATTGCCTGTGTTTATATGACTTTTAGACATTGACACTGTCATAATCTTGCGCTTCTCAGGGTGAAACTGAAGTAGCCATCTCTCTGACCACTCTTGAAGTCTATTTATATCGTTTTGGAGTATTACTTGGTCAGTGGAGTTCACTATCTCTCTGCAGCACTTTGTATCGTCTGCAAATGTATATATATATATATATATATATATATATATATATATATATATATATATATATATATATATATATATATATATATATATATATATATATATATATATATATATATATATATATATATATATATATATATATATATATATATATATATATATATATATATATATATATATATATATATATATATATATATATATATATATATATATATATATATATATATATATATATATATATATATATATATATATATATATATATATATATATGCTCTTCTAGACAGGGTGGAATCAAAAGCTTTTCGTCTCATCAACTCCTCTCCTCTAACTGACTGTCTACAGCCTCTCTCTCACCGCCGCAATGTTGCATATCTAGCTGTCTTCTACCGCTATTATCATGCTAACTGCTCTTCTGATCTTGCTAGCTGCATGCCTCGCCTCCTTCCGCGGCCTCGCTGCACAAGACTCTTCTTTCTCCCACCCGTATTCTGTCCACCTCTCTAACGCAAGAGTTAACCAGTATTTTCAATCATTCATCCCTTTCTCTTGTAAACTCCAGAACTCCCTGCCTGCTTCTGTATTTCCACCTTCCTATGACTTGAATTCCTTCAAGAGGGAGGTTTCAAGACACTTATTCATCAATTTTTGACCACTGCTTTGACCCTTTTATGGGACTGGCATTTCAGTGGGCATTTTTTTTTTATTAGATTTTTGTTGCCCTTGGCCAGTGTCCTTCCTACATAAAAAAAAAAAAAAAAATATATATATATATATATATATATATATATATATATATATATATATATATATATATATATATATATATATATATATATATATAAACAACAGTGGTCCGATGACACTACCTTGAGGCACTCCACTTGACACCTCCTTCCATTCTGATGATGAACCACCCACAACAACTCGCTGTTTTTTTCCCCGATGGTAATGCTGAAATGCACGATACCATAACTTTTTCACTTATAGATCAATCTCTTGTGTGTATCAAAGGCCTTTTTAATATCCAAATACACTACATCTAAGTCACCCCCTCTGTCAAGTGCATTAGTCCAAACATTCTTCATTTAACATTTGCAATGTAATGAATCTGCCATTCATAAATCCAAACTGTTTCGGTCTTAATAAGCTATTTTCTAGTAAATTATTCAATATTTGGTCTCTTACTATAAATTCCAGAACTTTACAAATAACACATGTGAGGTTTACGAGTCTATAGTTACTTGGATTTTTCCTACAACCCTTCTTATATACTGCAGATACTGTTGCTCTCTTCCATATCTCTGGTACTTTCCTTGTCTTGATTGATGTATTAAATAGGTGTTGTAGCAGCTCCCCAAGTTCCTTGCTTAATTCTTTAAGTATTCTTGAGTGAATTTCATCTGGGCCTTAAGATTTGTCCACTTTGACATTTTTCAGATTGTCCTGTATTTCACTAGTTGTAATATCTATAGCTTCCAGACCCACTTCGTAATTCCTGGACTCGATAGGTGAGGGCATACATTCAGGCTCCTGGGTGAACACGCCACTAAAGAAATCAGCCAGTACTTGGGCATTCTCACCATCTGTTTTCGTTAAATCAACTTCACTCCCTACTCTTGATTTTATTAAGACAGACACTCCATCTTTTTGTCTTGACTATACTCCTAACAAACTTCCAAAATTTCTCTAAGGTGCAAGAAGCAACCAGGCTTACACGTGGCAGTCCCTGTATGAAATATACCTACCTATTTCCATCTGTTATTCCCATCCATAAATCCGTCTAATCTTCTCTTAAAGCTCCCTAATGTTCTAGCACTAACAACATGATTATTGAGTCCGTTCCATTCATCTACCACTCTATTTGAGAACCAGTTTCTTTCTATCTCCTTCCTAAAAACTAAATTTTTCAAGCTTGAACCCATTATTACTTGTTCTATCCTGGTTGCTGATCCTAAGAATTTTACTTACATCCCCCTTGTTATAACCCTTATACCACTTAAAGACTTCTATCAGGTCCCCTCTTAACCTACGTCTCTCTAAAGAATGTAAATTTAACAGCTTTAATCTCGCCTCGTAAGGAATACTCCTCATCTCCTGTGTCCTTTTAGTCATTCTCCTCTGTACTGATTCTAATAGACCTATATCTTTCCTGTAATGTGGGGACAAGAACTGCACAGCGTAGTCTAGATGAGGTCTGACCAGCGTCAAGTATAACTTTAATATTACTTCCGGTCTTCTACTTTTAACACTCCTAAAAATGAATCCTAGTACCCTATTTGCCCTGTTTCTGGCCTCTATGCATTGTTTTCGTAGACGGAGTTCAGAGCTAACTATAACTCCTAAATCTTTATCGTACCCTGTACTTACCAGAGTTTGGTTGTTTAATGTGTACCTACTGTGTGGGTTACCTCTATCTACGCTAAGTACTTTGCATTTGTTGATATTAAATTGCATTTGCCATCTGTCCGTCCATTCATTCATCCTATCTAAATCTGCCTGCAAGGCGATGACATCCGATTCTGACTTAATTAATCTACCTATCTTTGTGTCATCCGCAAATTTACTAACATCACTACTAATTACACTATCCAAGTCATTGATATATATTAGAAATAACAATGGCCCTAATACTGATCCTTGTGGCACCCCACTAATTACATGATCCCACTCGGATTTAGAGCCGTTTATTACAACTCTTTGTCGCCTGTCACTAAATGTCAATAAAATAAGATAAATGAGAAGAAGAAAAGATAAGCAACAAAATGAAGGATTGGGACATTGGATGCTAGGAAGCAGAATTAAAAATTAAACACAGTGTAGCTATATACAGAAAGTATAAAAATTAAATCAAGACGGAGACAGCAATTTATGATAACACCTTACCATCTGACTTGCTATTCAAGACCAGAACAAATACCTTAGAGTTAGGACGGAGGAGTAAACATAGAAATGAAGAAACGAGCGTCCCACTATGTAACTACGACGAAGAAAACCTAGAACATTTTCTGCTATATTGCCCAAAACTACTAAATATCAGAAACACTACAAGACTCCTCCAACCTTATCACACAAATGTATTGGTGAAACTCTTACTCTTTGAAAAAAAGATAACAAACAACAATAATATAAGATTATCATAACATCACTTTGAAAAAAAATAAGACAAATACAAGAGCAACAGTAGAAAAAAAAATAGGGGTGCCGTTGCAAAGACAATACCCCAAAATACCAACTGAACTGAACTTATTTATTTATTGTTTATCATCATCATTTCTTTATTTAACGTTATCTTACTTTTTTGTTTCATATTAGAAATTTTCTTGTCCATATACAAAAGATCCCTAAGAAAGGAGGAAGCATCTCCCAAGAGATCAACCAATTAGAATCCAGTATGTAGTAGGAAATGTCCAAGTTGGCCCATGATTGGTTGGGCTGTGAGCCGCGCATAGCGACTCCCGTTGCCGTCTTTCCTTCAACACTGTGGTAGCGGGGGAGCTGCACGTGTAATACAACGCCAGGTAAAAGTAATCTCTATTCAACTTCCTTTAGGCAAAATTAAATTTTCCTTTGTGTCACAAAGTACCTCTGATCAATCCAGGATCTGTTGGTATAGTTATTGATGATGAGAAAGACATTGCCATGGAAGGGCCAAGTATTGCCCCCACCGCCAGCAAGGGCCCTCAGTTGGTCTCGGGGAGAAAGGCCAGTTTTGGTCCACTCTGGCAAGAGCTGTAACTTATGCTGACCATTTCTGTTGTAAGACGTCAAAATTAGGGAATTGTTGGAGAAATACATAAGTTTTAAGGAAAATATGTACTCCAGAAATGATAAGTTTCAAAGATAAATAGGTATTTTTGTATTTGTTTTCCTATTCAATTTGTAATGGAGCCTCTCGTTCATGGCCTTAATGCAAATTTACCTGATCCCTGGTCGGATTGTGCCAGGTATAAAGCTCCAATGCACAACATACCTGGTCTTAATGCACCACTCCCATTACAAATGCACCCCTTTCTATGGTTCAATGCATTAATCAGTGGCCAGTTGATATTCTACATTGTAGCATCTATTTGATTACTAGTAGTTTAGGAACTGTTTATGATAAACAGATTGCCTGACACAATAGGCCCAACTGCCTGATTACTGGTAGTTTGTTTACTAGTAGTGTAGGAGAACTTATGACAGTTTAAACACAATGCCTTTAGTCAGTTACAATTCTCGGAATACAGAGAAGACATTCAGTCACCTGGTTGGTAACAGAGGTATAATGAGGTACGCCAGTCTCATGTGTTAGTATGGCTGAAGATGTAGTGCACTGATAATAAGAACTTAAGTTGTTTATTTTATGCAGTGTTTTCAGTATATCTAGTAACATTAAAAGTTTTGTGTGATAAGAAGTAAGAATGAGAAAGATACCAGTGATCCACAAATTTATTCAGAAGAGGGACAAGGGATGAATGAAGAATGGATTTATAAGAGTTGCTAGAGTTTAGGGTGACTACATCATCTGGCAGAGAGTTTCACAGGCTAATGCACATTATTAAAGAGAACCATTCTGAGGACGTACATGGTTACGTTACAGTGATGTGATTCATGTTGTGCTGCATCACAAATTCTAAGTCCATGCCAATGAAGTTTGCTTGGTTGGATACAGTGTGATGCATGTGTTAATATGTTGGTACATGGGTACTACAACTGCATCATGTTGCCACAGTAACTAGTCCCATAGTAGGTATTTTATTCACCATTGTATTATTGGCTGATATTTGTTCCACTGGATGCAAATTAATTGTCATATTAATGCGTAATTAAATAAGGCTTTATGCGTGACACATTTGTACTATAATATGTAGTGCCGCTAATTAGAGACGTCGCAGTGAGCATTTTGATACCAGATAGCGCCAGAATTTTTAATTCTCGCCGGAAAATAAATACTTTTTGGGGCAAGGTTTTACAAGCTTACAAAGGTGTATCGTTGCACAGTAATGCGTCTGAATTTTAAGTCAATTAATTTCGTGATAACTGACAGCACATGACATTGTTTGAGCCTCTATTCATAATTTCAGATGATATTCTTAAAAGAGCCTATAAGTGTATCAAGGCAGGCAATCTGTAATTTTCTACTGACCTCAATGGAAGTATACTAATATATACTTGCATTTTCATGTACTAAACAACAGGCAAATCCATTTAATGTAAAGAAAATATAATTTTGTATCAGAGACTTTATTTTTGCGGTACGATCACTATCCTCGGGTACTTGGGCAGTGAGCAAACCAAAACACAGGACCACGCTTACTCGACTACCCTGCACAATGGATACATCACCGCCACAATCATGGACTACAGCGGAATTAAGAAAATTCCTGAAAGAACGAGCTATAACCTATTCTGGATATAGTAAAGCAAAGTAAAGGCCTTTGTATCGGCAGAACTGAGAGGCTATTGTTTACACTTTACACTCCTTCCTAAGGCGCGCGGCGCTTTCTTTAACTGAAGAATCATGATCAAGATAAGTACGTCGTACGTCCGCCACCGGTGCTGTTCTTTTTTTTTATTTCACTGATTTCATATACAGGACGTGTCAGTGATATCTGATATTTTTCAACATTCCCAGATAAAATGCACAAGCCGAAATCAACATCCTTTTATTTTTACTGTTCATACTTACTTAAAAAAAATCATTACCTATTTTTAGTTTTATCTTATAATTCAATTAACAAAGCCTTATCATACACCAGTAAGTATGAATATTAATATTAAGGGTTATGTTTTTAATTTTTAGATACACTTGTGCAGCAATTCATGCTGTACTTTTCCTGCACATCGATTTCAAATTTAGCTAAGACATCCCTTTGCCCCAGGAAATCGGAGACAATTAAAAATGCTGGCGCTGATAGGTATCTACCAGCCTCACTGCGACGTCTCTATTTCAAATGGCCTGTGTTGTTTGGAATTGGCCTGCATGTAGTCCTCTGCGAGGGTATGAAATATAGCAGCAGGGAAGCTTGCCATGTCAGTTCTACCTTCATGGTGTCAGACAGGTGCACAGATTGTAACTTGTATCTACTCAACTTTTTCCTGTGCTACAGTGGGAAAGCCGGGGATCTGTACATCTTAATTTTGTGAGTACTTCCAAATCATTCTTATTAGTGTGGTGTGTTGTGTAATATTAAGTTAGATTAACCTGTAAACTGCGACATACATCATATGATGAACAGCGTGTAACTGTGACTTGCAGCATATGATTGTGAAGGTTATTTTTAAGTTTGGCGATCTATATTTCGCTCTCATATGTCTTGAAATAACATTTGGCAACTCAGGGTGAGTGAGTCCACGCTCCCTACCTTATCACACACATCCTTAGTTTTCCTCATTGAAGGGGCAGGTCAGTCATCTCAGCATGACCCATAACCCTTTATTTCTCATGGTGTAAGATGTAATATAGTTTACACAAGATCCACCCCTGTGTAAAGGAAAGAAGCAGTGGATGAATCCAGCAGTGGTGGTGAGGAACAAAGTGTGAAAAAAAAAAAAAAGTGGTAGAAAAGTTATTGTCACATCTGGTGCTGAGAGGAGAGGTATAGGAAAGCATTACGCACAGCCCGCACCCAAGCCTACCACACTATCTCATCCAAAAGCTGAATTTAGAAGAATAACAAGAAATCTAACACCTTCAAAGTTTGTTCATATGGTAGTTGAGAGGGATGAAGAATAACAGTAAAAATTATTTTTGAGAACTTTTTTATGTCAATAATTGTACACCTCAGGTATGACTGCCAGAACCCTATTGTGCAGTTTATGGGTTAATATCCATAAGGGGGGGACATCAAAGCCCCCTGGCTGGTTTAAGTTAGGTCAGATAATGTTAGGTTAAGTTAGGTTAGAATCCTTAAGGGGGTTCCAGGAGATGGGGGGAAAAGCCTATGGCTACTATAGGTTAGATTAAGTTAGAGTCCTTAATGGGGTGGTTGAAAGAGGGGTAGAACCTCCCAGCCAGTTTAGGTTAGGTTAGGTTAAATTAGTGTGGGTGGGGCAATATTCTTTGTTGACTATTTTTTAGGTTTTTCTCCCAAAAGTGATATTTTCCTCTTAGATTTTTAAGGCTTCCCAAATTTGGCATTCCCCATCCATAAATCCTGCTGTCCCACCAAGTCCCCAAGCTTGCTACTCCTAGATAGAAGCAGGAATAGAATACAGAGGGAGTTGCTGTTGGTAAGATTTACCCATTCTGACATGAGAATGTGCCTAAGATCTTGAGGTCATCAGCAAATATTGTGCATTTATTCAGAATGGATGGTGGTAAATGGTTTACATATATAAGAAATAACAAGGATGAAAGCATAGAGCCCTGAGGCACTCCACTTGTGATAGCTCTGGTGCTGTTATTGATGCCTGATACACATACAAAATTCTGCCTTGCAAAAAGGAGCCTATCCATACCAATAACATGCATCTGATAGCATTACATTATAGTTTAACCAATAGTACACTGTGGTTCACCACATCAAAAGCTTTAGAAAAGTCAAAGAGGTTAACTTCCATCACAGATCCCTTGTCAAGTTCAGAAGTGACAAAATCATAGGTTAGTAATAACTGATCATCCACATTCCTGCCACTCTTAAAGCCATATTGGTCATCAATGAGTAGATATTTATATATTTGTTCAGCCATAATTCTCTCCAGTATTTTACAGGAGACTGAGGTTAAACCTGTAATTTAAAGGAGCAGGAGAGGAGCAATTTAAAGGAGGCCTGTAATTTAAAGGAGCAAAACGGGGGCCCTTCTTGAATAATGGGACAGTTTCAGATAATTCCTTAAGGTTAGCAGAACACACTCACTCAGACTTGCTTTGAATGTTTTCAGCATAGGATACGCCATTGTAGATACATCTGGTAAGTGACATTAACTTTATCTAGAGCACCATGGAAAATCTGTTGTGGGGAGGGGCTAGGATTACCTACTTTAAAAACTGTGGCAAACATCTCTGCCATATGAGCACAGTTATCAGTCAGTGACCCATTGGGATGTTTCAAGGGGCCCATTGAGAGCACCTACTTTTTTGCTGCAAATGTAATGATGAAAGAATTTAGGATTGTCTCAGTTTGGCAATAAGGGACTCTTCATAGAGTATTTGTGAATGTGTGAATTAGTTTTTAAATTGGTTATTGATAATATTGAAGTCATTCAGAGCCTGAGAGGATTCTTGTGAGTGACGTCCAAAAAACCTTCTGGCACTTTCGAAGTGCTAGCTTTTTTTTTTTTTTTTTTTTGTGTGTGTGTGTGTGTGTGTGTGTGTGTGTGTGTGTGTGTGTGTGTGTGTGTGTGTTAGGAGGATTAGCAGCTTGATCAGGTTTGTTAAGACTACTTAGGGGAATATATTAATCAATCATGGGGGTGAGAATTTCTAGAAGTCTCTTTATCTTATCAATTGATAGGTGGCAAAATTCAGTCCCAGTCAAATGCTTTTAGTTATTCATTTATAATGTATTTTTCTCTGGGCCAAGCCCTCTTGTTGGGTCATCTACCATTTCCAGTGTCAGAGTCCATCATGTAGTGATAATCAAACAGGATTGGAATGTAGCCACAACCTGGGACAGGACATAGGGCCTGCACATTGCCAATCCAATCCCCTTCTGTTGTTAATACCAAGGGTCATACTCGAGAAGTAGGACATCATCGTTGGACCGGTTGATTGCTGGCAAATTAGTTGCCTAAGATCAGGATCTCTTTGTTGATGCAGAAATTTTCTAGGAAACATATCAAATTAAGGTTTTCTTCCAATGTGCTTGAAGTAAAGCTGTATACAACAATGACATAGCAGTTCAGAGATACCAGGTGCACCACATGAACATTTGAACATGTAATTTCTAGAAATGAAAGACATGGTATTCTTAATGTATATTCCATGTTTGCAAGTACTGCTGATGATGTCATTATGTATAATTGGATGGTAACCTTGAATAAATAGAAATGAATCATATATTCAAGGTTAGCCAGGTTTCAGTAATGGTCATAAAGTCAATAGAGTAGTCTCTTAAAAGATAGCTGACCAGATTGATCTTATCAAGTTAGTGAGATTGCACAGGCATATTCTTAAACAGTGGTACCTTGACATATGAGTGCCCCAACTTACAAATTTCTGGAGATATGAGCTGTTGCTTGGAAGATTTTATGCTTTGAGTTGTGAGCCAAAATCTGAGGTACGAGTGAGCTTCAGATACTCGGCCATTAGTTGGTACTTGGCACAGCAAGTGCCACAATAATTGCCCAGCATTCCTCATCTCACTCATTGACTTCATGTGTTTTTATACAACTATTATTTATAAATACATTTTTCTTATAGTAAATGCTTGATACAATGAACATATATGGAGAGAGATGGGTGTGGTGAAGCATTGCGTCATCGGCCATTGTCATGGTCACTCACTGGCTGTCACACAGCCACAGTTCATCTCTCAAACATGTGGTTGACTGTGTCAGCCAACTCTCCCACATTTAAAAATTAGGATTTTCATAAAATAAAGCAAGCATTCAATAAATTTGAAATGTCGTAATATGTGAACTTCCGTAAAATTAAACGATTTCAGTAGCTTAAAGGGGTCATTATACCTGAAATTCGGTAAACAGAGGTTCACTTCATCGACAGTTTACTATATTAAAAAATGTGTAACAAAAAAATTGGGGTAATTTGGGGGGCTGGAGTGAGTTATGGCATTTTAATTAATTTCAGTGGGGAAAATTGATTTAACATAAAAGCAAATTACCGTATTTGATGGCTCATAAGACACACCCAGTTTTGGCAGACATTGAAATGAAAAAAAAAAAAAAAAAAGATAAATGATTGGATTTAAGCTCTGAATATGAAGTGAAGGATTTCAAGTGACATTTGAAGACACATGCATTTAGATCATTATTAGATCCCAATATTTTGCACTTAAAACTTTAATATTTGCTAGTAGCCTACGTACCAATTTTATTGTGAGATATAAACATGTACCTGGCATATGGTGTCGGCAGTGACTGTGAGAGACTACAGGGGTAATAAAGTTTGTTCATAAGAATGTTAAAAGATAAGTGCAATATTAATTGTATGAAAGTGTGTCTTACCTCAAGGAGTAATGGCATCACACTGTAAAGAACACAGTGAAGCTTGCCCATGTCACTGGGTTCGGCGCGTAACTGACTGCGTGTTTGTTTTGGTACATGCAATGCATGGTCCATGGTCACTTAGGCAAATTCTTCCTGACTGGTGTCATTCTATGTGAATTACTGGTAAGTATGACCTATTATATATTGTTACCTTGAAAGAAAGAGTTGTTTTGTGGTGTAGTACTAATCATCACTTTGTTTGCATGTGTGAAGATGTCTGGGGTTTGATTTTAGAGCCTCTGTTGCCATAGACTCACCATCAACCACTGCCTCAATACTGAACCTTGGCCTCATAGGACACAGGCTCATTTCCTGAGATTTTTTTTTATTAATTAATTTATTTATTTAATTGATTGATTGATTGATTGATTAATTAATTAATTAATTAATTAATTAATTTATTTATTTATTTATTTATTTATTTATCTTTTTTTTTAAAAGGTGCATCTTATGAGCCATCAAATATGGTAAGTTACAAGCTCTGTCATGGAACAAATTAAACTCGTACTGAGAAATTTATTAAAAACTATTTTTTGTTCAAGACTTACAAGCTGTTTATCTTGAGTACCACAAGACCTAAGGGTAATTTTCTAGACTTCTTTCTTGGCCTTACTACTGGTTTATTCTTTTCTTTTGCATATATACTCATAGCTCATGATTCGAACATCCTTCAGTTCGAACAGGGTTGGTGAACAAATTTTTTCCTCCAATTCAAACATTGCATTTGGTTTGATTTAGTTTTGAAAGGTTCTTCTCTGATAGGTGGCCAAAACAGGAATGAGTATTACTAGTTTTATGGAATGCATAGCATATGAGTTTGTCTGTCTCTGTTGTCCCTGTCTTTGGAGTAATTATTTGGAGAATTTTAAATTCTCATCACCTGTTGAAAATAGCTTGATTTGTGCTGCACAATCTGCTGATGGGCCACATTATGCTCCCCCAATATGCAGTGGTTCTTAGTTTGATTTTTGAAGCTTCTTTGTAATTTTATTGATTTTAACACTTTATCCATTATTCAAATTGAAATCTGATCCAAATTTCATGATCATCCTTTTAACAGTTTGAAGTAAATTTATATTATCCATTGTAGTAAAGCCTTCCAACACAAACACTAACAAAATGAGAAGAAAGTAAATAGGCTTCTATCCTATATCATTCTCTTCCCCATTTCAAGCCAGGATTATCAAGATCCTAAACTAAACTGGTTTCTGATTTGGAAATTATAATATAGTATCCCCTCTTATTAGAACAAAAGTAGTCAAATAAGTCATTATTTTCATAAGTGAACTCATTTAACACAATTTCTGCTCCTGCATATAATTTGAACTTCATGTTTATTTCAGCATCATGAGACACGTAGCCGCCTACCTGTTGGCTGCCATGGGCACCGGCCAACCTAATGCTGCCTCCATCAAGGCCATCCTTGGCAGCGTAGGAGTGGAGGCTGATGAGAAACAGCTTACTGTCCTTTTGGATAAATTGTCAGGAAAGAACCTTGCTCAACTCATTCAGGATGGTGAGTGAAGTATTTCTTGTCAAATGTGCACATAATTTTGTCAAAGTATTCATTCCTTTGGTTAAATAATGTGTAGGTACAGGTAACCTACAGCATTCAGTAAGGTTAGGTAGCAGACATCTGTGAGTGATAAAAATATGAGTGGTTGATGAACCCCTCAAAAAAAGAAACTGAACACCAAGCTGATTCATTCCATAAAAAATGCTCTTGACCCAGGGTTGGAAAAAAACTTTTTTTCTGACCCTTTTTTGGAGGGGCTTTGGGTTTTATTTATTTTTTGTTTATTCTTAATATTTATATGTAAATCAGTTTAAATAAGCAATTAAAAAGTAATCTAGAATGAAAGAAAAGGTTTTGAGTTTTTTTTATGTAGGAGGGACACTGGCCAAGAGCAAAAAAAAAAAAAAGAAGACCCACTGAGGTGCCGGTCCCTGTACAGAGTCAAAAACAGTTGTCAAAATTAAAGAATAGTGTCTTAATGGGACCCATTGCCAGTTATAGGTGGAGGTGCATTTTTTTTTTTTTTTTTTTTTTCTTCAATTTCTTTGAAATTTTTACAGCTTACATAGTGTCTTATCAAAGTAAGAAACCTTGTAAATTTCATTGGATTTGAATAAATACTTTTGGAGAAAATATTAAAAACAGACTTGAAAAATAGGAAAACTGTAACGGATATTATAGCTAGTAATGGTCAAGCACAGGTTTGAATTTTTGTCCATTTAATAACCATACCTGTTGCTACACTTTTGCCATGGGATATTTTTTCTAAGTGTTTTCCCAGTTCTGCAATTTACTGAGAAACATGTTGAAAGAAAAAGCAGTAAATTTGACTAACAAAAATATTTCTAAATAAATTACAATTAAGAAAAGTAAGTTTTTCATATGGCCAAAAATAGAGAATTTATTCAGATTTCTGTAGGTATATTCACTTTTACAATTGGTTAATAATAATAAATAAGGAAGTTATTTTTCCTTTAATAACAAAAACTTGTGTTTTGAGATATGGCTTGTTTTCTGTAAACTTAGTTACTCCCACATAAACGTATCATAATATTTATTTATGTGTCTGTATTGTTGTAATAGTGTATTTGGAGGTTTCTAAGGATATAAAGACTTGCTTTTCTCATTTTATTATGAGCATAATTGTGTAAAAATGGCATCTGATTCCCTCCTTCATGGTGTAGGATATTAATCACATGCTGGTGAGGGTTTCAGAAGGTGCCACCTTCCTCATTGTGATTGGGCTTTTCTGTCAAAATTTGCCACCTAGAACTCTCCACTTTTATACTGCACATCTTCATTACTTGCTTTTCTTTCCTTTCTTTTCTTCTTGGGTGCTTTAAATGAGATTCGTTGCATTTCTTGGAGTTGAAGTGCAGTCAAGGTGTGCGAAGAAGCTCCAAATCCCAGATGAACGAGTAGTGAGCCACGAATTTCACTCTTCTTCATCTAACCCACTTGTATTTTGTACACTTCCTCCACAGTTTGGAGTGTAGGCTCTCATTGGAATTTTGAGTCCTTTCCTTCAGGCACTCTTCTTGTAACTGTGAGGTCTGTGTAGATATTATGAAAGCCTTCTCATTTCTCCTCAGGGATCTGGGAGAATTATGGCTTCTTGATATCTTGTGAAGGTGGTTCTTCACCCTTGGCAAGGGCTCTATTATTAAAAACACCTGGAATCCTCTTTCTTTGGACATAGCACATGAAGCTGTGGAGATTCATCTGAGGAGAAGGCATGAAAAAATGATACCATGATGTCATCCCTCATGCTGCTCACTGTCTTCTGTCTGTTGTCTCTTATGGCTTTTCCATAATAACTTTGCATCTTATTGATGACTTTGTCCGTCAGCACATTTGCACCACCTGGTATGCTGCGTCACATCTTCCTCCCAGTCTTGATGGTGATGGTGGTGTAGTCCTCCTGCTTCAGTTTCCTGAGATGTGTCCCTCTAACCTCTTACACACATGGTTGATGCATTATTCTTTCTTCACAGGAACACTAAGGATCCTGGCCACTGTTGATTGCACACACAACATTGAAGGCATTTGAATCACCATTGCCAAGGAATGTTGTGCATCTCAACTTGTACTTTGTTGATCGTTGCCAGAGTCAAATTGCTGCTTAAGTGTCCATGGTGGTGGCAAGTCCATCGAAGTTATTGGAACACAGTGGCTTGTGCTTTTCAATCCACTCGGAAGACATGTTCTGAGAGCAGACTTGACAGAAGTTGCAGAAAATTTCAGTCACTCACCCTGCCAGTTTCTATCTTGATCACAAAGCTGATGCTATCTTAGGATACTGCAATATTCAGGTATCCTATAATTGCTTCAGGCTTCACACCAATGTGAATGTAGTGCTGAACAACTGCATCTATTTCCTTCTTCATCGTATTTTCATGATGACTCTCCATCCTCTTGTACATGTATCTTGCATACCTGTCAAACTTGCCCTAGGAAATGGGAGGCATGCTGAGTGCTGCAATGATGCAGTTCAGTCCAGGTGCTCCAAACTTATTGATGAGGGCTTCATAGGTCAATTTTACATTGATTTCAGTGATGTGCTGTTCCTTCCCATCACTATTGGTGACACTTCATGATGTGATGGTCTTAGATCCTTGACTCTCACACGTCGGAGTGAGAGTGATAGTGGAGTCACAGCCCTCATTCACTGTCTTCAGTTCTATCACAAAAGATGCATTCCTCTCCTAGAAGATGTAGTAGCTGTGCAGGGGAAATGATGTACCTTTGATCATCATCTTTGGGTTTCATGAACTTGCCAGAGAGCAACTTTGAATGCAGCTGTTGCGTTGTTATTTCCTCTGATGCTTTTACTTGACTTCCACCAGATGCAGAAGCTTGTGGTGGTGTGGAATGAGAAGCTTGTGGTGGCATGGAAACAGCAGGTGATGGTGGTGTGGGTGGTGGTGGTGGTGGGGATGATTGCAAGTTGTCATCTCCTTGTCTGGTAGCAGAAGTTACTCTTTTCTGCTGGTTTATTGTTTGCCTCATACTCCTTAGCTTATGGTTTCTTAGTTGTTGCATCTTGATATGAAAGGGAAAAAAAAAATTATGTAAGTGCTTGATATGGTAGGTTTGCGCTGTCAAGCAAAGATGGCTACACCTGTAAGAGCCTGGTACACATTAGGGCTCCAGGCTATGTCCCTGGGCTACACTACCACTCAGTGTTGGCATATGATGGTCATCATTGTAAAATACTAAGAAAACTAAAAAAAAAAAATAAAAGAAATGCTTCAAAATGCTGTAGAATGGCAACATACTTGTCACCACATGTGCAGGGCTTTAAATGATCATAAACAAAGCCCACTTAAAAATAGAAGGAATTGAGCTAATTGGATGCAGTTTTCAGAGAAAACTTGGCACATTTCAAGGGAAACTAAGCTGTTAAAAACCTGTTTTTGAGATGTGGATCAAAAAAATTAAATATTCAAGTCATAGGAAGGAGTAAATACAAAAGCAGGAAGGGAGTTCCAGAGTTTACCAGAGAAAGGGATAAATGATTAAGAATACTAGTTAACTTGCATTAGAGAGGTGGACAGAATAGGGGTGCGAAAGAAGAAAATGTGTGCAGCAAAGCCATGGGATGAGGGGAAGCATGCAGTTACCAAGTTCAGAAGAGAAGTTAGCATGAAAATAGCAGTAGAAGATAGCAAGAGATGCAACATAGTGGTGATGAGAGAGGCCGAAGATGGTCAGTTACTTAGAGAAGAGGAATTGATAAGATGAAATGCTTGTGATTCCACCTTGTCTAAAAGAGCAGTAAGAGTGGAACCTGAAGCATATGCCATACATGGACAGATAAGGCCCCTGTACAAAGTTAGCATCTTGTGGGGGTGATAAAATCTGGTGGAGATGACTCAGAACACCTAACTTTATAGGAGCTGTTTTAGCTAGAGATGAGATGTGAAGTTTCCAGTTTAGATTATAACTAAAGGACAGACCGAAGATGTTAAGTGTAGAAGAAGGGGACAGTTGAGTGTCACTGAAGAAGAGGGGATAGTTATCTGGAAGGTTGTGTTGAGTTGATAGATGGAGGAATTGAGTTTTTGAGGCATTGAACAGTATTAAGTTTGCTTTGCCCCAATCAGAAATTTTAGAGAGATCAGAAGTCAGGCGTTTTGTAGCTTCCCTGCGAGAACTGCTTACTTCCTGGAGGGTTGGATGTTTACAAAAAGACGTGAAAAAGTGTTGTACCATCAGTGTAGGGGTGGATAGGACAAAAAGTTTGGTTTAAAAGATCATTGATAAATAATAGGAAGAGAGTGGGTAACAGGACAGAATCTTAAACATTGTTAATAGATTTAGAAGAACAGTGACCATCTACCACAGCCCTTGGCCAGTGTCCTTCCTACATAAAAAAAAAAAAAATGAACGGTCAAAAAGTAAATGAGACGAAGTTATAGAGAGAAGGATAGAAGCTGGGCAGTTTGGAAATCAAAGCTTTTTGCCAGACTCCATAAAAAGCTTTTGATATATCTAAGCCAACAGCAAAGGAGGAGGATGACCAAGACTCACTAAGGAAAGCCAGAAGATCACCAATGGAGCAGCCTTGATAGAATCCATACTGGCAATCAGATAGAAGGTTGTGAAGTAATAGATGCTTAAGAATCTTCCTGTTGAGGATAGATTCAAAACTTTAGGAACAGGCTGAATGTAGGCAAACTTCAGGCAAGAAAGAAAGGTTTATTGTTAGAGATCAAAGAGTTTAACTAGGCAAAGTGCAAACACGGAGGCACAGTTTTGGAGAATAATAGGAGGGACCCCATCAGGTTCATAAGCCTTCCAAGGGTTTATGTCAGCGAAGGCATGGAAAACATCACTGCTAAGGATTGTAATGGGTAGCATGAGGTAGTCAGAGGATGGAGGAAAGGGAGGAACAAGCTCTGAATCATCCAAGGTGGAGTTTTTAGCAAAAGTTTGAAGTCCAGCTTTAAAATAGATGAGATGGCAGTGGTGCCATCAGGTTGAAATAAAGGAGAGAAAGATGAGGAAGCAAAGTTATTGGAGATGTTTTTGGACTGGTGACAGAAGCCATGAGGGGAGTTAGATCTTGAAAGATTTTGACACACTATTAATGAAGAACAGACACTTGTTTAGGTCATGCTGATACAGGTTGGTTCCAATGTTATTTATTATATGTATTTGCAAAGACTATTTAATATATGATTAAAGAAAGCAAAGTAAGGATAAATATTGTGGCATGACCTCTTACTCCACCTTCCCTACTCCTTGATGTCACCAACATGACTGCCAGTGCGATATCACCCCACACACTGCTCTCCAGCCTCTAAATGTTACTCCGTGTTTCCTTTATCAGCTGTCTCTCTCACTGTTCTCTTTCTTTAAACGCCTTCATTGCTTTTTTCCTTTAGATTTTTCTTTCCCCTTCTTGATCTTTTATATTTGGAAAGCTATTTTTATCTTTCACATTTCTTTTTCCAAGTTTCAGGACCATTTGTTACTTGCTTCACATTTCCACAGTCTTTATTCAAGATAACATTTTCTCTTGCTTTCCATTGAGATATTGTATTTCTTTTTAACATAAATTCTCTTTTTTAACTGCCATTGTTGTACCCTTAACCCAAAAGAGCTGGAATGTTGCTGCAAGTTGCTTCTCTCTGTATGGCAATGTTTTGATATTTTCATGGAAATCGCTCTATTTCCATTTTGAATTCCACAGGTCTGACTTGGGTTCATTACTTTAAGAGCATGCCCTTTATTCATCCTTCCTCTTTTGTTTTTCACAAACCCAAAGTCTCATAGTGTTTTTACTCCTGGAAGAATGTTTGAGTCAAGTTGGGAAATTCCCCTTGAGCTGCATTGCTGTGTCTCTACTGGACCAGTTATCAGTTTAACACCTTGGTTGAAAGGACAGGCAAGCCCTCTCTCTCTCTCTCTCTCTCTCTCTCTCTCTCTCTCTCTCTCTCTCTCTCTCTCTCTCTCTCTCTCTCTCTCTCTCTCTCTCTCTCTCTCTCTCTCTCTCTCTCTCTCTCTCTCTCTCTCTCTCTCTCTCTCGGTATTATATGAATAATAATTCATTCAATGAATGAATAATATGTATACTGAATAATTTTTATATAATTTGTTTGTGGTAATCATTTCGCATAATCTTGATTTGGGGCAGAGCAGATTCCTTGCACTGTTGTCTCACTCACATTTGGCTGTTCGAGCTATTGCTCTGGAGGATGCAGTGGTAGGACCTCTATTGGCCCTTCTCTTCTTATTCTTGTAAATAAGTTCTTTCTCCCAGCTGTAAAGAACACACAAGCACTTGGAAATTGCTTCCATTGTGGGAATGTCCCTCTAGAGCCTGAGCCACCTCTCTCTCTCTGATCTGAATCACCTGACCCTACTGTTAAGCACCCTGGTTGCTCAACCTATGTTGTCAAATGTGATATTTATGTAAAACCCAGACTGTTTATTATCTTAAAACCCAAACCATTTGTAGCACTGTATGGTTTGATGAGCTAAATAATCCATACTTAATATTTGAATTTCAATTAAAAGTGAAAAGAATTGATATGTTTAAGAGAAATTGTATGACATGGCAGAGCAGCTAATGGATCTAAATGTTCTTCCGGAAATAAAGAGTGTAGGTCATGTGGTTTTTCTGTGGTGACACAATGAAGTAGAGTAACTTTCTTCCTGTAACAGACTTGTATTTGGAATGCTGCCTAGTATTTACTTGGGGAGCAGCTATTCCTTCCTGCTCTCGTCATATTTTCACATTGGTCAACTAATTTGTCTTTTATGACTTCCTTTACATTATCTGTGAACTTCAAAATGAGAGCAGGAAAAGGCAAACTGGAAGAATCCTTCACCCACCCCTTATCTTGCAGCTGGAAAAACCTGTGACCTGTCCTTTAAAGGTTAAGCAGTTCACATTACTTATTTTCTATAATTTCTCCTAATTTTCCTTCCATTTTTTTTATTTAGCAGTTTATTTATTTTTATTTGTTTTATTTTTATTTACTTATTTATTTATTTATTTATTTATTTATTTATTTTATTTATTTATTTATTTATTTTATTTCAGTCCTGCACAATAAACCTATAATTTTTTTAGGGTAGAAAATCTTACTTTTCAACCTGTTTCCAAAGTCCATTTCAGCTTACATGAATCCCTCAGATTTCAGGTCAGCCTTGTCCTTTCTCCTTACTCCTCCCCCTTCTGCCGTGCTTGCTTACTTTAATCAGCTGATTTTTATTTAGCATTTTGCCAAGGTGCTGTAAATTTGCACAGCAGCACATGCAATTATTTCCAGTGTTGTGGAGTCGGCACCCAAAACACTTGACTCTGGCTCTAAATGATTCCTTGATTTTTTTGTGTGTATCCAACTCTGACCCCTAGGTTTAATAATTCTTGGGGAAAAAGAAAAAAAAGCATTTCATAACACCTACAAGGTTTTTAACACCATGTCCTTAAGTGAGTGCCACACAACAAAATAAAAAAATTTCTGACACATGGATAGTAGCAACATACCAGCAAATTCTTATGCCTTATCTATTTTATAAATATTTATTTTTAATAAAATAGATAAAATACTGGCAACCTCTGACAGTCCTTATATATGTAAACAAACCCTCCTGTATCTTGAAATAATAAAAAATGTTTATTGTGATTTTTAGATTGTTCATAGATTTTCCTCACAACTGCTCTCAGTAGGGGAGTCCCTTATGGACACTAATATTGAAGCTGCAGTCATTATTCTGCAAATAATGGCATTTATATGATATTTTTTTATGGTTCTTGGCAGAAATGAGGCCACACAAGTAATTAGGACTGGTACTAGATTATGAGCATCAGTTATGAGATTAGAGTGATTCTGCGTAAGTACAAAAATGCAAACAAGAACATCCTTGACTAGTAGCAACATACCACATGCCTTGATTACAGCACTGGGTAGGAGAGAGGATTTGTTATTCCTTTGCTAGGAGAACTCTACACTTGCCTGCAACAGTTACCCCTCAAACGAAGAGATAAAAAATGTGAACAGAGAAGGAGCAAGAGGAAACAGAAGTAGGCTAAGGTTGTTAGGGGTGACTACACAGCCAGGGCTTTTAAAAATGTTGGCACACTCATCCTTTTAAATTTTAAATGTCCTCTTGAAAAATTATGGTTTTCTACTTCAATCATATTTCAGTTGCTATTTCATGTATTCAAGTCATTCTCTTTGCATCTTGTAGCTGTGTTTATTTTCTTTTGTATAAAAATATAAAGGAACATGGTACTGAATTTTTGTAAATTATTTTTCTTGCACAATTTTACAGGAATATATCAGTATTTGAAAGGAAAAATATCATGATGAATAAAAGATATGGAATTGATGTAACTACTTTTGTAAAACTTGTTAACAAGGCTCTAATCGCTCATTTCACACTTAACAGAATGGTGTGGGAAGATGTGATTGACTTGTGTAATTTTACGAAAGCTAATTATCTTCACTATATATCTTCATTATACAGAAGTGGAAGTGTACTATTTTTTAAACATCAGTTATCAGATAAATTAAAAGAAACTGATGTTGCTCTCACCAGTGATCACCCTGACACTCCCTTAAAGGTTTAAGTCTAATGGATATGCTATTGGTTAGTGGTCCGTGATATTATATATATGTATATTGTAGTGTTGTAGATTCTTGTTTGATTCTTCTTCAAAAAATAGATATCATCACCTGGTGGGGGACTGTGTAGGTAGATATAAATAGATACCTAAGTATAATAGTACTACATAGTTGATGTCAATAATTGCTAAGGATTAGTTAGGGACCCCTTTGATCCTATCTGTACATATTTGCTGACCTTGGCTTCACTGCCAGATCACAGATGAATTCTTTTGCATTGAATCATGAACATTCATAATCTGTATTCATTTATGTGTATTTCCCTATAAATGAATGACAAAACTTATCTTTTGAATTGAGAAATTATCCAGACATGTCCACTCATTACCAGTTAAGACTCAGTAGCAGGTGGTGGAAATCAGCCACTGGTGGCATTCCTTTATGTTTTGTTTTTCATCATTCTGCTGACAGATGGCAGCACTGATGTGATTTCTCATTCTCTTAGATGGAAATAAAGTGTGCAGTATGTTTAAAAAGGGGGGTGGGTTGCAATTTATGCAGTCTCTAAAATTTATGTTTAGGTTGGAGTTGGAGTCAGATTTGGGAAATTTTTACTGACTCTGACTTCAGCAGCACCAAATTCCTTCCTACTCCAACGTAGACTTCACAACCCTGTTTATTTCTCTCTCTTGTCACCAACAACACAGGTCATAGGCGTAAATTTACCATCTCGTGTGCATACGCACTAGAGATCAGAAAAATCTTGGGAGAATAAGTGTATACACATCTGTTCTCTCTGACAGATAGCTTGGGTGTGTGAATGTATAGTATTGAGTATTGGGTTAAGGAGAGGGTGCTCACTCTCTACCTCAGCTGAGGAATTTAATGATTATTTTGAAGTCAAGTAAGCCCTGGCCAGTTATATATCTTTAATTCTTATCTTCAACAAATTATTGATTGATAGCATGATTAATGAATGCTGCATTACTACATACTGCTCAGGCAGCTGACAGGTGAGTGGAATAGGTTGGGAGAATCTTTGTCCAGTACATGTCTAACTGATGATGATGTGCAGTTTTATTTATTTAATTAAGATAGTAGCTGTGATTAATGTCTTGTCTTCACTGCACTCAGCACAAGACAGTGCATCAAATATAGTCTCCATCCTTTGAATATCACAAAGTAGGGCATTATGTATTTTGTTAAATTCATATATAAAATTAAGATGAGATTTAATTTTACATTTAGTCATATATTTATAGTGATCTGGCACATGGTCTGTCCCCTCTTATAAAATGTATTATTTGCTCAAACATAAGCATGTCACCACACGCTTGTTATAGAGAGTAAGCTTCTTAACTCAGTTGCTTTTGTGGCCCATGGTAAACAAGGCTTACTGCTAAGGAGGTGGAAGGGATTGAGAGAAGGGTAGTAACAAATACCCTAATCCAATGAACATCCCTGACACACTGAGTGGTGTGCTGTGCATGTTGCGCAAGCCATGCAGTGATGTAGAGAGATAATTCATAGGGGATTATTTTACATTATTCCTTTGAAAAAGCAGTAATAACTCCCAGTCATTGTACAGCAGTCAGTATAGCACACTAACACACAAGGTATTTAAATCCCTCCATAGGGACATTTAAATTTATGATAGAAAAAAAAAAAAACACATTGATGCCTCTGAGTTAGTAGGTGCTGCAGCAACAAAACTCAATTCTGTATACAGTGGAACTGCAGTTCTTGAACTTAATTTGTTCCAGAATGTTATTTAAAATCTGAAATGTTTGGAAACTATTTTCCCTATAGGAATCAATGTAAAATGGATTAATCCACTCCTGGACACCCATTCGCCCTGTATTAGTGGCTTATGACAAATGCTCCCACAGCCAAGATGGCTGCTCCAGAAAGGACGTATTGAATGAACTTAGTGACATGAACTCATCAGAAGATATTGTTTAGACCTTGCAGGTATTCTCTTCATCACTGATCTAGTGAGGGAAGCCTTACAAAGTGACAGAGAGGAACATTCCCACTTACTGCCAAAATTAAGTTCACACTTAGATATCTTGCTGCTGGGAAAAGCTACTGGGAAAATACAGTTCTGCAGTAGTGATGACATTTTGGGTCATTGAATCACAGGTGGCTTGGGATTACTCCAGAGCAAGCCAAAAGACTGTCTGTACAGTAAATGATGTCTGTGTGTGCCCAGGTAACCTGAGTCGCCCGAGTGGCCCAACTGAATGGTTTTGGGCTCCTCCCAGAATACCATAAATAAATCATTGATGTTGTCATGGAAACTGCCACATTCTACCCAACTGTAGGAGTAAACACAGCTGACACTTACACAGTTGATGATTTGTGTTACAGAGCACTTGCTGTCCTTGGCATTGAGGTTCTTTGTGAAGATCTGTTCATTCATTACCTATCCCATTTCCTTTATTTTCATTCTTTTATATATTTAAGACTCCGTACTTTACTTATTAGTGCATGTCATTGCATGTATGCAGACAGTGTTGTAGTCATCTGCATTAACCCATTACCTCCTGGAGATCTCATATGAGATCACTTAAAAATTAACAGATTTCGTAATTATCTGTCTGTATATACGCATATCTAACCTTCATGCTATATCTATTAGGTATATTTCTCTGATATCCACATGAGATTTAAAAAATTTTCGCTTTAAGTCAATTGATATACTAGCTTGAAAATATCAAAATTGTACTCCTGAGAACTGTTAATATAAAAGTATGAAAATAAGTCATACTAAACTACAATTAGAAGATAATATCATATAGTATATGTTGAAGTAACATACATAAAACATTTGAATGCTTAAAAACACCAGTAGATGTAATATTATGAGAATAGCAGGCTATAAAAGTTGCTGATCTCGTATGAGATCATTGAGAGGAAGTGACTACACAGGTCACAACATGTTTACTGTTGCACACCGGATAGCTGAGCGTGGGTGCTTGCACAGACGTGTTGATACATGTCTAATTTGAAGCCTTTGTAAGCATCGAGTCGGTTTGCAGATTGTCATTCAATTGAAGAGAGTGGTTGTTGATGGACATCGACTCGTCTACTTCTTAGTAAGGTAACATATGATGTTAGTGTGATGTACATATGAAAACTATTTTATATATATATATATATATATATATATATATATATATATATATATATATATATATATATATATATATATATATATATATATATATTGTAAAATGTATAATGCATAAATAATCTAGAAATTTTTTGTATTGAATATTTATTTATTATAAATTGAAGTTAATTTTTTTCTTTCTTTTTCCATACATATTCATAAAAATTACTTCTTTGTCCTACAGATGTCTAAAAGGCACGTCACATCACTAAATGTGGAAGAGATTTTAGCTACACTTGAAGAAGTTATAGAAGATGAAGATGTAGAAACAGCAGATGCTGTTATCATCCCACCAGAAGCTGATACACTAACTGACAATGAAGATATTGATGATGACTGTACTGGAAATGTTGACGTCGATGACGTAGCTGGAACACTAGAATTACATGTCGCTGCACAAATTATCAATGACGACGTAAATGATAATGAAACAGGAGAAACCCCGAAAGTTAGAGCTGAAACAAGGCAAGCACCAAAAAAAAAAGAAAGCTAAGCAATTCAGTACCAACATGGCGTAGTAAAGCACCAAAATATACAAAAGTTCATGTTCACAGTAATCCTTATGAAAATAACTTGATGAAAATGAAAGAACAATTGAAAGGGTTGATGTATTTGAAGAAAGTTTTTCTGAAGAAATAGTACAGCTCATGGTCAAAGAAAGTGTTAGATATGCTACAGAATGCAAGAACAGGCCTACAACTACAATTAGCTCAGACGACATAAAACTATTTGTCGGAGTGTTACTGATATCCGGTTATCATAAACTTCCAGCAGAAACACAATACTGGTCAAACGATGAAGATTTGGGCCTGCAAATAGTAAAAAATGCAATCTCTAAATCTAAATTCCAAGATATGAAAAGCATCCTACATTTCTGTGATAACAGTGAAGTCGAAAACAATAAGAATGATAGAGGCTTCAAAGTGAGAAAACTGATTGCTGCTGCTCAAAAGTCATTCGTGAAGTTTGGTATTTTTGAAGAACACCTGGCCGTCGATGAGATAATAGTAAAATATTATGGCCATCAATGGCAATTCATTGGGGGTAAGCCTATTAGGTTTGGATACAAATTTTGGGCAATGTGCGGCATTTCTGGCTATTGCTACAATTTCGATCTCTATTGCGGCAAGAGCTCATCCGATGATAACCGCGCAGATTTACTGCTTGGATCAAAAGTTGTATTGAACATGCTAGATGTCGTAGAAGAACCGCAATCACATAGTGTCTTCTTTGACAACCTATTTACTGGATATGAGTTACTGGTTCGTCTTCGCAAGCTCGGCTTTCAAGCAACTGGAACTATGTGTGAGAACAGGCTGAAAAAATGTCCTTTGATGGAAGCAAAAGAAATGAAAAAGCAAAAAAAGAGGAGCATGCAGCTCCAGATTTGATACCAATGAAGAAATTCTATTTGTAAGGTGGCTTGATAATACATGTGTCACTATTGGAATTAATTATGACACAGTGGAACCTCTTCAAAAAGTGAAACGTTATTTGAAGGAATGTAAAGCAAAGGATACAGTTTCACAACCTCATGTCTTAAAAAATTACAGCGCATACATGGGAGGTGTCGATAAACATGATTGGTGGATTAGCAAATATGCAACAACAATCAGAGTAAGAAAGTGGTATTGGCCCATCTTCATTTGAATTGTGGACGTGGCAGTTGTGAATGTACATATCATATATAACTTGCTATGCAGCAATGATGAAAACTCAGCCATCTAAATGGATTTACTTTCATTTAGAAGAGCAATTTGCCAATCATATTTGAAAATTCCTACAAACAGGCAACAACCTGGTAGGAAGCACAGCTGTCCAGCACCTTCACAAATTTCTCATGATGTTTGTTTTGATTGCAAAGGACACATAATAATGAAACGAAGTGAACAAAGGCGATGCCAGAACAAGCCATGCACTGCCAGACCGAGGACGTATTGTTCCAAATGCGGTCACTCTATGCGTTACCTGTTTCTCTTCTTATCATAAGTACAATGGCTGAGCATAAAAGCAACTATAATAACTAAAGCTGTGCAGTCACTATGTGTAAACTGTTTCATAATTACAACGGACAAACGTAGCATTACTTCATATTACTTATTTTTGTATAGCTGTATAGCTAACTTTTCTCTTTGAAAATATATTTTTTGTTTTATAAAAGTTTTATAATTACGTTTTTTTTTTCTGCTTTAAAAATAAAGTGTTTATGGTTATATATATCTTTTTATTCATCCATTTTTCCATATAGAATGAGTAGTTTTGAAGATTGGAACTAGAGATTACATTTTGAGATATACTATAGTCATTGCAAGTGTATCCTCCCAGTGATCTCATGTGAGATCACCTAATATCTCGCTGATTTCTATTTAAAATGTAATTCTGACTATTTCATTGTGTTTCTCACGCTTTTTTTTACCATAGGTATCCAAGTTTCATAAAAAAAATTAAAGTGGTTAAAATTATGGGAGGTAATGGATTAAATGAGCAAGTATAACACTAATGGTATGGTTAGGTGGCCATTTTTGTTGTGACTTCATCAGAGCACAGAGCACTACATCCTTGGTTTGGGGAACCTGAGTCACCGGAGTGGGTGACCCCACGTTATGCAAAGAGAGCGTTCAGTTGAGAATTGGGCATCCTAGTTAACCTGAGTTGCCCAACTGAATGCATCCCAGTTAGTGTGTTGTGTACAGTGTCTAATAAAATATGCTGTAGCTTGGGGCTTATAATGTGCTTACAAATATGCTGTAAATAACAATAAATGTACATGTTTATTTACTTGGAAACCTGCCAAAAACATATATTGTAGGATAAACCGAACATTTGGATAAACCATTGGCCACTTTGCTCCATATAGTTTGGTTTATGAAGGTGTTACTGTGTGTGTGTATATATATATATATATATATATATATATATATATATATATATATATATATATATATATATATATATATATATATATATATATATATATTATTTAAAACGGGTCCCAACAGAATAAGGAGGGGGCACCAGCCAAGGGCAACAAAATTATAAGAAAAAGGCCCACTGAAGTGCTAGTCTCCAGGGAGTAAAAAGCAGTTATAATTTAGAGGATAAGTGTCTTGAAACCTCCCTTTTGAAAGAGTCCAAGTCATAGGAAGGAAGAAATACAGAAGCAGGCAGAGTTCCAGAGTTTACCAGAGCATTAGGGAGGTAGACAGAATAGAGGTGAAAGGAGAAAGTCTTGTGAAGTGAGGCTGTGTGGGGGAGGGGAGGCATACAGTTAGCAAGATCAGAAGAGTAGTTAGCATGAATAGTGGTAGAAGACAGCAAAAGATGCAAAATTGCAGCAATGAGAAAGAGTGAAAGAGTCAGTCAGTCAGAGGAGAGGAGTTAGGGTGTTGTGCTAATTGCTCAAGGTCATGTAGGATAGCAAAGTTAAAGGTTAGTTTAGTGATAGTGAAAGGAGAGGAAAGCCAAACCTGGTGGTGAACATTGAATTCTCCAAGAATGGAGATCTCTGCAAAAGGGAAGAGTCAGATTATGTTCCACTTTGGAAGTTAAGTAGTCAAAGAATTTTATATGGTCAGAGGAGTTAGGTGAGAACTATAGAGCACAGATAAATTAAGTTCAAGAGTGACTAGTTGTAGCCAGATGAGGAAAGATTTGGAAGATTCAAGTGTGTATGTGGCAACCATTTAATGCTTTGGAATGAAAAGGAGCACATCTTGTGCTTAATTATAAAAATTTGCTATGAAAAGGAGCACATCTTGTGCTTAATTATAAAAATTTGCTAAGTATCAACCCATTTTCATGCTGGACATTTGGCTGAAGAAGTGATTAATCTCCTGCTTCCATCTAAAACCAACTTACCCTTGAAAACAGAACAGAAAATCAAAGAACACAAACAATCAAAGTTTTCATGTTTGCTGACGATGATCTAAGAGTGAGTTTGTAGGAGAGGATTTGGGATGCTGGCAAAGATTTTGGGTGAGATGTGCCATATAGTTCTATTACATACCCAATATGTAGCTTTGTGCATCAATCCAACCAGTTTGAAAATAAGTATAATTTCTCCACTGAGGTATGCTGCAGTAAATAATCAGTTCAAGTTTTAGCATGGTGTTGCTTACAGGTTAAGAGGCAAACTGGAAGTTGATTGAGTTGTGGTGTTCTAACAATAAATCATCTGGTGAGCTATTTATCTCATTCAAGAAAGTGAACTAGGATCAAACTTTAAAACCTCTGGCTATGAGCTGACTGCATTCTATTACAGAAAAGTCTTCAATTTAAGGAATGTTGGCCTGGAATATAGATAGGAATCAGTCATTGGTGTTGTATTTCACCTGCATGATCTATTAAGAAAGTTTTCTGTAATGATTTACATTAAAAAAATTACTTACAATGTAGTATCTTATTGCATCAGATTTTTTTCAGTTTATTATAAATTCCATACAAAACTTGTACAAAGTATTTACTTACTTTATTGTAGTAAGTAATGAATAATCAGAGTTAGAAAAAAATACATCACTGACAATCTTCATATATATACTCGTGAGTGTGTGTGTGTGTGTGTGTGTGTGTGTGTGTGTATATATATATATATATATATATATATATATATATATATATATATATATATATATATATATATATACACACACACACACACACACACACACACACACACACACACAGGATGCCCATAAAGTCTGTGTGCACTTTTAGAATATTATAACTTTACTAGTGTTTGTGATAAAAAGAATCTAAAAATATTAGAAGGAAGAAAATCTATATATTTTTATTGAATTTTTTTAAGTTTCCACATGTCCACCATCATTAGTAATACAAATGGTAATATGGTTTTGCAGTTCTCTAAAAACATGTACTGATTGATTTACAGTAATGCCTGAAAGCACATTAATTATTTTAGCTTTTAAGTTGTCAAACTAACGAGGTTTGGTTGCATACACAATTGTTTTCACCTGTCCCCATAACAAAAAATCTAATGGAGTCAAGTCTGGCGAATGTGGAGGCCAAGAAAATGGTCCACCTCTTCCAATCCATCTGTTAGGAAATTTTTGGATTAGAAACTGTCTAATGTGCAGAGCAAAGTGGCAAGGAGCTCCATCTTGCTGAAACACTACATTATTTATCAGTCCTAATTGTTCAAGCTGAGGAATAAAGTAATTCTGCAGCATATCTAAGTAGATATCATCATTAACATGATCTTAAAAAAATAATGGTCCTACGATTTGATTGTTTCTCAAAGCACACCACACATTAACTTTAGGAGAGTCTCGTGTTTAACAGTTTCATTTGGATTTTCATTTCTCCAAATTTGACAATTATGTCTGTTGACCTTGCCACTAATGTGAAATGTTGCTTCATCAGAGAACATTAAACTACTCACAAATGCATCATCATTGCCAAGTTTTTCATTGAACTGATGACAGAAAGTTAACCATGCATGATAGTCATCTTCTAACGCCATTTGATGCAGTTGGATTTTGTAATTTTTCCAGTGAAGTCTTGTCTGCAGAATCTTACATACAGTAGACTTTGAAAGCCTCAGCTCTAGTGATGCTCGTCTTAATGACTTTCTTGGACTTGCTGTAAAGGATTCTTCCATGGATGCTACACTTTCTTTGCTGACACGTGGCATACCAGAATGTAGCCTATCATGAACAGAGCCAGTTTCTTTGAATTTTTTCATCCATCTGGCAATAGAGTTCTTGTGAGGTAGTTCTTTACTGTATTCAGTTCTAAACTTTCTTTGTACAGCAATAGAAATAGGACAGTTTACTTTTTCTTCTGTTAAAGCCATATGTCATAGGTAATTATGAAAAAAGAATTTTTAAAGTTTCAAAAAACTATTAAAAATTGTGTTGAAGAAATACTAAATAACATTACTTAAGATTAGGTACACTAAAGTTTATAATACTTTTTAAAGATTCTTTGTAGCATAAATACTTACAAAGTCATGATTTTTTAAAGTGCACAGGAGCTTTATGGACATCACATGCTATAGCACTTTGTCCTTGATAGGCTACACCTCCATGTTTGCCAGACCTGACTCCATTAGATTTTTTGATATGGGGACATGTGAAAACAATAAAAAAATAATAAATAAATAAATAAAAAAATAATAAAATAAAATAAAAATTTTAAAAGTGGACACGGAATTTATGGACACCATATATATATATATATATATATATATATATATATATATATATATATATATATATATATATATATAATATCACACATACACACACACACACACACACACACTGAGGATACACATAAATGCATATAAAAGGAAAGGAAGTTGCCTTACACTCATGCAAGTACAGTGAACCCCAATTTTATTGTAGTTCAGTTATCACTTGTTCATGGATTTTCTTTAGAACCTAATAATACAATGCAGAAAATCCCACTTTATTGCAGAACAATTGGCTATTATATTTTATAAAATACAAACAAAATTGTGGCATGGATTGACGAAATATCCAGACAATGGTTCAGGTGCACTTGTATATTTGGCAACATTGCCAGGTGGCAGCCAAGTGGTGTAAATGGCACAGTTAACACCAGCCCATCACTGTCAGCTATTGGCAGGCAGAGTGGACACCAGCTGGTGTTGGTTGGTTGGCCCTACAAGCAGTAATTTTTGTTGCCATTCTCACATTGTTTGTGGGTTGGTGTACTTGGGTTGGCAGCAGTTTGGCGTGTTTGTGAGTGCTGTACTTTACTGTTACTTTTGGGTGGTGGTTGGGTTGGATGATCATTCAGAAGCAGGTTTTGTTGCCAGTTGACGTTGTGTATGGGTTGTTATCCTTGTGATGGTGGTTTGGTGTGTTATGTAAGTACAAACACTTTGGTTATCGTTGGATATTATTTATATAATAAATTTTAAAGAGGAAAAGATTGTTAACTCTAAAGTGCAACTATTTATGAATCGGTATTCTTGCAGGTTCTGCCTTGATCTCCTCCATGCCTGCATGTGGTGGAGGTGGTGGTGGAGCTGCTGCTCCAGCAGCAGGAACAGCTGCTGCCCCTGCTGCTGAAGAGAAGAAAGAGGAGAAGAAGGAAGAACCAGAAGAAGAATCTGATGATGATATGGGCTTTGGTCTCTTTGATTAAATAAAATGTAATTAGAAATTACACACTTTTCTTTTATGTAACCAAGATCACTCTGGAATGGTTTCTAGATAGTAAATTGTGCTTCATGAAGTGTTAAACATTTTGAATGAATTTAAAGATGCTGTGAAATTCCTATACACAAATTTAAGTGAAATGGTTATAATATTCTGTGCAAATAATGCCTACGAGGGACCTTTCTCTTATAAAAGCATTCATTGCATCCTGTGATTTTAAGACCAAGGATTCTTATTAGTATTAGGTTGGATAAATTTGTTATAATTCAGTTAAGAGAGTAACAGTATTGATCACATTTATTAGACTGAAATCTGGATATTTATGTTGGTATTAAGTTTACCAACGTGAATATAATCCATGTGCTGTGACGTCATGCCTCATGCATATAGATAAGCATAAAATCTTCCCCTGACTTTGAAGTTACTAAATAAAACACACATGGTACAAAATTTTGGATGGATTTACTTACAATATATCGATTTTTTTTATTTTTTTATTTATTTTTTTTTTCAGTTATTTATTTATTTATTTTTTATTTATTTTATTTATTTTTTTCCACACAAATATGTGCCTCAATGGAGCACATCTAAGCACACCATGTGTTCTGAAGCATCTCAAGGTCACAGATCCTATTGCTTCAGTCATCTTTCTTACAGAGAGGTAGGCTAGGTGAAGGACAAAATGTACCGTACACTGGTTTGTGACCGAACACAAGGCACGAAACTGAATATTGCTTAGATGTGGTCCAAGTGACAAAAGAGGCACATATTCAAGTTCATGTGTGAATGCATTTCATTGTGTGTGTGTGTGTATATATATATATATATATATATATATATATATATATATATATATATATATATATATATATATATATATATATACACACACACACACACACAAGGCCATTTCCATGAGTTGGATTGTAACTTTTCCCAATCATCACCCTGCTCACATACCACAAAGGAACTCCCAATATGCTTAGATAATGCTGTCTTTAATTGTGACCTCATTAAGAAGTGTGATGCAGGTAAATTTTCACCTATTTTTCATTTATAATATCCCTTCAATTTTTTTTCATATTTGGTGTTGGTGAGTAAGGACCTCTGATTACAGAATATTCACATTAATTACTGTTTGCATCAATACACCAAAATCTACTGGCTGTCTGTGAAGGTGGGGTCGTTCCCCAGGGAGCAGGTGGTGGAGGAGGCCGAGATGTAATCACTTTTCCATATTATCACCTTCAGTATAGGGATTTTGACAAGCATTCATTATACTTAAAGTAATGTATTAAGTTACCGTAAATGGTAAGCATACATTTTTCTACACACATCATCTGCTTAAGTCATCCCACCAGAAAAAAAAAAATGAATATAAGGGTAAGAGTGTGTGTATGTATGTGTGCAAGCACATGCATCAACTACCCAATTTTTGCTTTACTAGCTGCTACAATATTCAAAAGCACCACACCTCAGACAGGGGTGCTCCTTTCTTCTACCCTAAGGAGAGGAGGATCCTTTACCACATCTCAGATTTGACTACACTTTGAATTACCTACTGAGGGATCTAATTTCTGGCTTCACAAATTAAATTATTCATCTTGATAAGAGATAGTATTGTACTAGACAAAAAAACTGCAGTGTACATTTAGTTTTTATTATCACATAGCTAAAATAAACACTTGTTGTTAAATTTGAAGCTTAATACATATATGAAATTATTTCATATATGCATTAAATATTCAAGTACAGCAACTTCATTCTGCCTGGCAGCAAGATGGAATTTGGCAGAGCAGTGTAGCAAGCCTTATTTTCTCTCACTTTACATGTCAACCAGAAATCTAAGACTAACAACTATGAAGATGGCCTTACTAATTAAATCTAGATCAATATTCTCTCCCTTTTCTTACAAATATTGTAAGGAGGAGGCAGTAGACACCTGCCGAAACGATAATTACTCCCAGTGAGGTCTAAAGCACTGTTCAGGGGGTGCTGTGAACTTATCATTAAACCCAGCTGTGACCTCACTAGACATTTCCCTTTGTGTCTCACAACACAAGGGGGCAGTCACAGCCTGCCCTCTAAAGACAACTCTCTTCCTCCACACAAAACTACAAGCACCTAATAACACACACACCCTTCACTCAAAAATTTTAAAATCATGGTGACTCCTACACCAGCCTCGGAGTCCCCATCTGGGGAGGGGACCATAAATGTCCCCAGGTCGGACTGCCTTTCTGTCGACGACCCTAAGTGTCTTGACACCTCCCTCAACTTTTTCTTCATTAAATTCTGCAACATTCGCAGTCTAAGATCTAATTTTCAATCTGTAGAACACCACCTCTCCTCTTCTAAACCTCATCTTCTTTTCCTCACTGAAACTCAGGTGTCTGAGGCAACTGACAGTAGCCCCTTTTCTGTTCCCTCCTACTTTCTCTATCGTAATTTTCGATCCAAAGCTGGATGCTGCGTTTATGTGCGCAATGACTTAACCTGCTCTCATGCCCACACTCTTGAATCTTCCGAGTTTTCCACCATCTGGCTACGACTACAGAGTCATTCTCATACTAAATTTATCTGTGCTGTATACCTCTCTCCTAACTCCTCTGACTATAAGAAACTCTTTGACTACTTAACTTCCAAAGTGGAGCACATTCTGACCCTCTTCCCTTTTACAGAGATCTCCATTCTTGGAGACTTCAATGTTCACCACAAGCTTTGGCTTTTCTCTCCCTTCACTGACCATCAGTCAGATACGCCCAACATTCTTGACCTTTTCCTGACCTCTAATCCTTCTGCTTATGCTGTCACCCTTTCTTCTCCGTTGGGCTCCTCCGATCACAATCTCATATCTTTATCTTGTCCTATCACTCCAATCCCTCCTCAGGATCCCCCTAAGCAAAGGTGCCTCTGGCGTTTTGCCTCTGCTAGTTGGGGGGACCTGAGGAGGTATTTTGCTGATTTTCCTTGGAATGACTACTGCTTTCGTGTCAGAGACCCGTCTTTGTGTGCTGAGTGCATAACAGAGGTGATAGTGTCTGGCATGGAGGCGTACATTCCTCACTCTTTTTCTCGTCCTAAACCTTCTAAACCTTGGTTTAACACAGCTTGTTCTCGTGCTATACATGATAGAGAGGTGGCCCACAAAAGGTACTTAAGCCTTCCTTCACCAGAATCTCATGCACTTTATATTTCTGCCCGGAACCATGCCAAGTCTGTTCTCCAACCAGCCAAAAACTCCTTCATTAACAGAAAATGTCAAAACCTTTCAAGATCTAACTCCTCTCATGATTTCTGGCATCTAGCCAAAAATATCTCCAATAACTTTGCTTCTTCTTCTTTCCCTCCTCTACTTCAACCAGATGGCACCACTGCTATCACATCTATTTCTAAAGCCGAACTCTTTGCTCAAACCTTTGCTAAAAACACTACCTTGGATGATTCTGGGCTTGTTCCTCCCTCTCCTCCACCCTCTGACTACTTCATGCCACGTATTAAAATTCTTCGCAATGATGTTTTTCCATGCCCTCGCTGGCCTAAACCCTCGGAAGGCTTATGAACCTGATGGGGTCCCTCCTATTGTTCTCTGAAACTGTGCCTCCGTGCTTGCACCTTGCCTAGTCAAACTCTTTCAGCTCTGTCTGTCAACATCTACCTTTCCTTCTTGCTGGAAGTTTTCCTACATTCAACCTGTTCCTAAAAAGGGTGACCGCTCTAATCCCTCAAACTACCGTCCTATTGCTTTAATTTCCTGCTTATCTAAAGTTTTTGAATCTATCCTCAACAGGAAGATTCTTAAACATCTATCACTTCACAACCTTCTATCTGATCGCCAGTATGGGTTCTGTCAAGGCCGCTCTACTGGTGATCTTCTGGCTTTCCTTACTGAGTCTTGGTCATCCTCTTTTAGAGATTTTGGTGAAACTTTTGCTGTTGCCTTGGACATATCAAAAGCCTTTGATAGAGTCTGGCACAAAGCTTTGATTTCCAAACTACCCTCTTACGGTTTCTATCCTTCTCTCTGTAACTTCATCTCAAGTTTCCTTTCTGACCGTTCTATTGCTGCTGTGGTAGACGGTCACTGTTCTTCTCCTAAATCTATTAACAGTGGTGTTCCTCAGGGTTCTGTCCTGTCACCCACTCTCTTCTTATTATTCATTAATGATCTTCTAAACCAAACTTCTTGTCCTATCCACTCCTACGCTGATGATACCACCCTGCACTTTTCCACGTCTTTTCATAGACGTCCAACCCTTCAGGAGGTAAACATATCACGCAGGGAAGCCACAGAACGCCTGACTTCTGATCTTTCTAAAATTTCTGATTGGGGCTGAGCAAACTTGGTATTGTTCAATGCCTCAAAAACTCAATTCCTCCATCTATCAACTCGACACAACCTTCCAGACAACTATCCCCTCTTCTTCAATGATATTCAGCTGTCCCCCTCTTCTACACTGAACATCCTCAGTCTGTCCTTTACTTATAATCTGAACTGGAAACTTCACATCTCATCTCTAGCTAAAACAGCTTCTATGAAGTTAGGTGTTCTGAGACGTCTCCGCCAGTTTTTCTCACCCCCCCAGCTGCTAACTCTGTACAAGGGCCTTATCCGTCCATGTATGGAGTATGCTTCACATGTCTGGGGGGGGTTCCACTCATACTGCTCTTCTAGACAGGGTGGAATCAAAAGCTTTTCGTCTCATCAACTCCTCTCCTCTAACTGACTGTCTTCAGCCTCTCTTTCATCGCCGCAATGTTGCATATCTAGCTGTCTTCTACCGCTATTTTCATGCTAACTGCTCTTTTAATCCTGCTAACTGCATGCCTCCCCTTCTTCTGCGGTGTCGCTGCACAAGAGTTTCTTCTTTCTCTCACCCCTATTCTGTCCACCTCTCTAACGCAAGAGTTAACCAGTATTCTCAATCATTCATCCCTTTCTCTGGTAAACTCTGGAACTCCCTGCCTGCTTCTGTATTTCCACCTTCCTATGACTTGAATTCCTTCAAGAGGGAGGTTTCAAGACACTTATCCACCAATTTTTGACCACTGCTTTGACCCTTTTATGGGACTGGCATTTCAGTGGGCATTTTTTTTTTTTATTAGATTTTTGTTGCCCTTGGCCAGAATCCTTCCTACATAAAAAAAAAAAAAAAATAAGCAGCAGAACTTTACATTAAGGTAAAACTAATGTTGATAATGTAGCCAAATTTCCTTTCTCCAATACACGGAAATGCTGAGTGTGTGTGTTGTTTTTTTTGGATCTCCCCACATGGGATTGCTGGTCTAGTATATAATTAAATACCTTAACATAGTTTCTGACTTAAACGGCACATCTGGCTGGGAGACTGTAAAAATATGAAAAATATGACTCATTATGAAAAAATAAATAAAAATAAAAATTAATATATATATATATATATATATATATATATATATATATATATATATATATATATATATATATATATATATATATATATATATATATATGTAGAGTACTGGAGGGTCTGTGCGCCAGTCGGGTCTGTGCGCTAAGCCCCGCGATAAATCTCATAACACACAGAGTGTTTAAATGGCGGGCCGTAGTTCAAATTTTCCCGCCAGTACCGTTCCAGTGTTGTGTTTGCGCCAGGGAGAGAGAGGCAGTGCGTCTTCCGCTATACTGAGGTAAGTTGTCTTCTGCTAACTGTTTCGTTAACACACATGAATATCAGTGTTAGTCACTGCTACCTATTTTGATACAAAACTGACATAACTTGTCAATCAATTCTTTGTTATAATACATGACTGTCAAATGGTTGAGGATAAACATGCCTGAGTGTCAGCAAATAGGAGAGGGCGTGGGTAGCGCGCAAACCCGCCACAAACGCTCATGGCGGGTCGCGCGCCCACCAGGCAAAAGCAACACTAGGCTAGAGTGCTTGTTTTGTTTTTGTTTTCTCTTTTTAGGCTATCTGCATTTTCAGTATGGTTAATGTTATCGTGAAAAACATTGGAGAGATGCTACTCACAAGCTATTTTAACTTGTAAAGCGGAGAATGCCAGGATAGCCTAATATTTTTTTTGGAAAAAATGAAAAAAAAAATATTCCATTATGCATGTTAATTTGTATTTTTGCTCTGATCCTTTTCAACAGCCCTTGCTGAAATGGCATCAACACAGCGGTACAAACAAGAACAAGTGGAGAAAGCTGTGGAGCTGGTAAGATCTAAACAGATGTCCCTGAATGCCGCCTCCAAAACTTTTGGTATCCCTTACGCCACCCTTGGGGATAAGGTCAGGGGAAGAAGACCTATGCAGCCTGCTCCCAAAACAGTTCTGTCAATGGAAGAGGAGAAGAAGCTAGTAGATTGGCTGATTGAAGTGTCTCAACGAGGTTTTGGACGGACCAAAGACGACCTCAAAGACATGGTGAAAACCATTCTCGATGATAGGGAAGAGAGGACTGTCTTCAAAAACAACCGCCCTGGAAAGGATTGGATGCGAGCCTTTTTCAAGAGGCATCCAGAGATACGGGAAAGAATTGGACAACCACTTGGCCGTGAGAGAGCAATTGTGACAAAGGATGCTCTAGGTGAATGGTTTCAGCAAATGAAACATTACCTGGACACCATCGATCCCACTTTGTTGACCTCTCCTGACCGGATCTTTAATGCTGATGAAAGTGGTTTTAATATATGTCCAAAGACAAAGAGAATCATCAGCATGACAGGAGCAAAACACGTCTACTCTGTCACAAGTGGCACACGGCAGCAAGTGACAATGTTGGCCTGCTCCTCTGCCATGGGGCAGTACCTTCCACCGCTGCTGATCTTTCCCTACACCAGAGATCCTCGCTTCAATGCGTTGGAAGGTTTTGAAGAGGCTTTTTTTCAAAAAACTCCAAATGGTTGGATCACTGAGGTGGTCTTTCTTAGCTTTCTGAGGGACATCTTCATTCCCAAATTGGGAGAAAAGCGACCAGTGGTGCTGTTTGTGGACGGCCATTCCAAGCCATCATTCCCTGGCAATCAGCACGCTGTGTAACGAGAATGGTGTCATCCTTTACTGCCTGAAGGCGCATGCCAGTCACCTTATCCAGCCACTGGATCAAGCTTTCTTTGGGGCAATCAAACTAGCATGGAGTGAAGCTGTCAGAAAGTTTCAGTACCAAACTGGAGAGAGTGTCACCATGTGCACGTTTGCCCGCACACTAAAGAAAGCTTGGGACACTACAGCACGACCAGAGCTTGCTTACAAGGGATTTGTTAAGTCTGGGATCTATCCTTTTAACCCTGAGGTTGTACTCAACTCAGACAAGCTGAAGCCAAGCTGCAGTTTCTCCAGCGCTGCTCCAGTCACTCTCCCTACCTCAGCATCTTTTGGCATCACTGCTCTTCCCGCATGTACCCCAACAATCTCAACCTCTGTTCCTTCTGCTTCACCAGCAGCCAAATCCAAGTTCCCTGGGCCAGAACAAAGAACTCCCACTCTCTCAGCATTCTCCAACATTTTTGAGCTGATGAAGCTGAGCCTGTCATTAGGGGAAGGAACAACTCTAAAATTCATGAAGCGGTACGAGGAGCGATACGACATGGATGACCCACCCTATGAAGACTGGAAGGTGTTGTTGGAGAAAACCTTACAGCCTGCCTCACAGTCCCTGCCTTCCACATCCCAGCCTGCCTCACAACCCCTGCCTTCCACATACCAGGCTGCCTCACAAACCCTGCCTTCCACATCCCAGCCTGCCTCACAACCCCTGCTTTACACATCCCAGGCTGCCTCACAACCCCTGCCTTCCACATCCCAGCCTGCCTCACAACCCCTGCCTTCCACATCCCAGCCTGCCTCACAACCCCTGCCTTACACATCCCAGCCTGCCTCACAACCCTTGCCTTCCACATCCCAGCCTGCTCCACAACCCCTGCCTTACACATCCCAGCCTGCTCCACAACCTCTGCCTTCTACAAAGAAAAATTCCAAAACGATTGATGATTACCTCACACTGCCCTCATTCCCGAAGAAAAAAGGATTAAAAAAGACCATCGCAGTATTGCCATGCTCAATAAGCAGTGTTGAGTACCGGCAAATGATTGAAGAGAAACAGAGAAAGAAACGAGAGGAGGAGAGGGAGAAAATGGAAAGAAAAAGAAAGAGAGAAGAGAGAAAAAAAATTAAAGAACAAGAAGCTGAAGCAAAGAGAAAGAGAATGGAGGAAAAGAAAAGGCAGAAGGAAAACAACAGGAAAGAAAAAGAAAAGAGAAAAAGGAAAGAAAAACGATTCAGGACACTTCAGTATGTTTCCCAAAAGCAGAAAGACAAGGAAACAGAAACTTCAGAGAGTGCGGATGAGCCAGTCTTGGACGATGACTCGGATGATGTAATTGATGATATGAACGAGCTCTGTGGAAAATGTCAATGTGAAACAAAAGGAAAGTTAAGGATAAAATGTGTATTGTGTGACAGCTGGTGGCATGCAGAATGTCTGAGTGAGATGAATTTGAGTGAAAAGTCTCAGGACATTGATACAATGGATACTGAGTTTTTTTGTAATAAATGTAATTAGGCTATTTTGATACTGTTGAATGATTTTTTTCATGGAGTATTCTTAAGATTTTCGTTTCGATTTCTGAAAGGCATTTATTTGTTATTTTGACACTGTTAAATGAAACATTTCACGGAATATTCTTAAGATTTTCGTTTTTAACTCTGTGAGACATTTATTTGTTATTTTGATACTGGTAAATGAAACTTTTCCCGGAGTATTGTTAAGATTTTTGTTTTGAACTCTGTGGGACATTTATTTGTTTATGATATTCATAACTAAAGCACAGTTTTTATGTTTGTCAATACACTATTTTAAAAAATAAAAAAAAGTTAGTTTGCAATCTTTCATTTATTTTTCCAAAGCTTTTACTCCTTGAGAGGCAAGAGGATTTATTAACTACCTATTGAGAGTGATTTTGATAGCTTGTAGATTAAAACAAAGAACTTAAGGCACCTAGCGCGATGACCCGACATGCCATAGCGCACTGACCCCCCCCCCTGGCGCAACCCCCTCCTCAACCTAGCGCGTAGACCCGGCTGGGTGGCGCACAGACCCTACCTAACTTTCCCTTACTTACAGTGCACAATCGGGGAAACTGCAGCGATTGAGGGTAGCGCGTTACCCGCCATCATGAGCAGACAAAATTTTACACTCCTTGTTAAAATTTTGTTTTTGTATTCAAGTCTGGTGATTTTGTAGCAATTTTTTTCTGCTTAGGGTAGCGCAAACTGCCTCCTCTACTCTATATATATAGTGGAACCTTGGTTTTCTAACTTAATTTGTTCCTGAATACCATTCAAAATCCGAAATGTTAAAAAACAAACTATTTTTTCCATAGGAATCAATGTAAAATAGATTAATCCATTCTCATACACCAATCCACCATGTCTTAGCAGGTAATGACCGATGCTCCTACTTCTAAGATGGCTGCTCCACATCTCGAGCTTAGAATTTTTTATTTTTTATCCAGAAAGGATGTACTGAATGAACTTAGTGACAGAACTCATCAAAAGATATTGCATCCTCATTGTCACCTATCAAGTGAGGTAAGCCTTACAGAGTGACACAGAAAGCAGCAGCCCATTCTGCCAAAATGAAGGTGATCATAACACTTAGACATCTTGCTGCTGGGAAAAGCTACTGGGAAAATGCACTTGTGTAGTAATGATGACATTGTGGATAATATAGATAGCCACAGGAAGCCCGGGATTACTCCTGAGTGCCAAACCTTGCTTATTTATATCAAGCTTCTTCACAGGGTTACCGTATTCCTACACAACACTGTGGAATACTGAGTTTTGCCAGTTAAGTGATGCATTTTCTACACCTACGTGGAATCCGCTACTAAGTATAAAAGGAGAAACATATGTTAATTTCAGGAAGTAAACATTACTTTCATATATATATATATATATATATATATATATATATATATATATATATATATATATATATATATATATATATATATATATATATATATATATATATATATATATATATATATATATATATATATATATATATATATATATATATATTTCAGGAAGTAAACATTACTTTCATATATATATATATATATATATATATATATATATATATATATATATATATATATATATATATATATATATATATATATATAATGTTAACATTTTAGTACGTATTTCTTTTCATATTCACACATTTTCTTGGAAGGTGTGGATGTCGAAATTTATTCCATGTTCAGCTGCCAAATATCATAATATTTCTATACTAGCAGACAAAATTCCACGATACAGTAACCCTGATTCTTCAATGGGATCACATTTAACTTATTTCAAAGATTGAATTACTGTTTTACCCTCTGTGTCTCTCCTCCAAATATATAAAATAGAAATATATTTATAGAAACTATAAATTTGTAATAAATGGCAGCTTTTGCTATGTCTTGTGGTATTTGAAATCAAGTAACTTTGTTCGAAAACTGAATTATGGTATGGCAACTGAAGCAATTATGAGTTAAAATTTTTCTTCAAAAACAGAGTTGTTCGGGAAGGGAGACATTCAGTAACCAAGATTCCACTATATATATATATATATATATATATATATATATATATATATATATATATATATATATATATATATATATATATATATATATATATATATATATATATATATTATTTGTAAAGTGGAATCTTGACTTATGAGCTCATACCTCAATTTGCTCGTATGTCAAATAAATTTTCCAATTGAAATTAAATGAAATGCCATTAATCCATTCCAGCCCCCCAAAAAAAACACCCAACTTCTTTTTGTTGCATGTTTTTAGATAAGAAAAAGATATTTGTGAATAACAAATATTGCATTAAAACATAATAAAACATAACAAAAGAGAATATAAAAGAAATAAACTGGTTTTATAAACTAGATGCTGGCAGAGGTGGAGTGTGAAGGAGGTAGGTGGAGGAGATGGGAGGAGTTAATTTCATTTCATGCTTTTTCAGTCACTTTCATTCGCTACAAACTCTATTTTATTTACAACACTGATCAGCTCTAGATCATTGATCTGGATCTGGGTCTGATCTGGATTTGCTCAGGGTAAAAAGAATGCTCAAGGGCACTGCTGATCAAAACAAAAACACAAGCATGTCACTGCCCAGCTCTCGCAAGTGCCAGACTGTTGATACTTACCACTGTGTTCTAAGGAAGTGTCAACAAGCCTACTGTACAATTCCTGAGGAAGCTGGGCCAAGAAGGCCACCAATGAGTCCCAACCATATACCACATGCAGCACAACCCCGGGTTCCGTGCCTGGTCATGAATGTTGTATAATAAAGTTTCACACAAAGCTCTCTTCACATACAGCATGCTGAAAATAATCACTGTGGTGAACTACAGAATGGTTAAATGATAAAATATTCTGATGTAAGGTGAAGCTAGCCTGGCCTGCATGCTAATGCTATTGACACTATTACTGAGGCACTTCCAAAGTAGAGATGTATTATTTTTGACTGAACAAGTACTATCTTCCTTTGCCTCATCATGTAGTCATTGGTAAAGCTGGTAATAGCCATGTACTTATAATCAGAAGCCATTAAACTAAGGTTTGGTGTGGCTTGTAATATCTCCCTTGTTTCTGGCATCTGTCACCACCACTATTCACATTCTGTATTCACAGCATCATTTTGTAATGATTCATTACCATTCATTTTGTTCCTCAGACATATTAGCTGTTTTCTTGCTGTGTATTCCCATAAATAAGTCACCAGTAAAGGGTGCCCAGTTGCTAATATGGCTACTGCCAGCAGCTTCAGAAAGTGTTGTCTGCTATAACCCATCTCTAGATCCAGATCACCCAGATCATGATCCGGATCACTCAGATCAGTGTAAATCCAGATCAAAATGTAAATACAGTAAAATTCCTCTCATCCGGCATTCAAGTATCCGGCACATTTTTTCCCGAGCCTTAAAATCAATAAAAAATCAATGTGTACTCATAAAATTGATTAAAATTCCCACGCAAGGCATACTTTGTCCCCTCGCCACCAGAGCGCACTGCTTCGTGCCACCCGCGACCCACTGCACTGTGCTTACTCAGTGACTCAGTCCTGCGTGTGCACTGTTTATCGCCTGACGCCTTCATCATGCCTAAAGTTGTAGAAAAGAGGAAGTGTGTTGTGCTTACACTTAAGCAGCTGATCAGATCAACTGCTGATTAAGATCAGCTGATCTTTGTTATGGTAGTGATTGTGGACATAATTTCACTTCTATTCAAGTATCCGGCAATATTCAAGTATCCGGCATGTCGGCGGTCCCGTTGATGCCGGATAAGAGGGATTTTACTGTAGAACATAAGCTGTGCGGCCAGATCAGTGATTTGAAACTGATCATGGTAAATAGAAGACACCTTAAAGTTGAAAAACACAAAGTAAACTTAAATTAAAAAACAATTACCAAATAGCAGTAGTGTACCTGGAGCTATTCGTAGCTTGCAACTTAGATTTTGGCATGCAAGTTGAAGCAAAATTCAACAGTGACAGCTCGCATCTCAGATTTCTTGTAAGTAGGGGCGCTTGCAAGTTGAGGTTCCACTGTATATATATATATATATATATATATATATATATATATATATATATATATATATATATATATATATATATATATATATATATATATACCTCCCTCTTGAAAGAATGACTTGAATTCTTTCAAGAGGGAGGTTTCAAGACACTTATTCATCAATTTTTTTTATTAGATTTTTGTTGCCCTTGGCCAGTGTCCTTCCTACATAAAAAAAAAAAAAAAAAAAAAAAAAAAAAAAAAAAAAAAATATATATATATATATATATATATATATATATATATATATATATATATATATATATATATATATATATATATATATATATATATATATATATATATATATATATATTATATATATATATATAAGTACAATCTAGCAGTCTTACAAGGAAATATTTTTCAGATTTCTCTTGTGACAGTGCCAGGTCAGGTCAAGTGGTATGGCATTTACAAACAAAATAACAACATAGTACTTCTAAACTAAATTTGATACCACCTTAATCTTGATCACACTAAATCCTGAAAGTTAGATTATCAAGTTGTGTTACATTTAGTTCAGAAACACTGCACCATCTGTGATATTTTAAATACCAAACTTTACAAACACACAGGTCTAAGCATATAATATAACCTACAGCATTACACTGTTTCTGATTCACTGTAATATGTGGTGGTTATTTCAGATGCCTCAATCTCTCACCCTCTCTCTGTTTCTCTGGCCTATCATTTATCTTCTATGAATATCTATAAGTGATGTACTCATGTGATTGGAATGATTAAAAATACATAACTTACAATAGAGTACCTATGAAGCATTCTGATGTGCCCATATTCTGTAGGTAAGATTCAGCTACAAGAGTTACTGGTACAATTCAAAATTAAAATTATCTTTGTCATTTAATACTTTTCACTTGTCTGGATATTAAATTAATGTCTTTTTTTTATTGTTGAATGCTGCTAGCAATATCGCATTAAATGGTTTGGCTAGTTCATATGATGAGGCAGAGGCAAAGGGAGAGGTAAGTAACGCAAGGGTGGCTTGCCTGTGCAGCTGTCTCATTCAAACTGTTGTCTGCCTTTAGAAGTGGTCTCTTGCTGCATACTTCATCATTGCTCTGTCAGAAAAGAGAAAATGCACTACTTACTCTATGCAACATGGAAGAAAATAACTATATGTACTTGATAATTTTTGTATGTCTATAAAACCAAAAGGCAAAGGGATACAAGAATAAAGCAATATTGTTTGAAGAGTGAAATCACAACTTTCTAGTTGTGATTGAATATATGAACATAATTCTTGTTTCTCCTTATCCTTTGGTTTTGTGAAATTATTTAAAAGTTTTTCAACTAAAAATGTATGAACAAACAATAATTTTACTCTATGTATAGTGGTCCATCACTTCAAATTAATACACAGTATTACTTCCACTGTTGTATTGTATTTATGACAATGAACAGTCTATGATGACATTCCAATACTGTCAGTTCTACCATCTTCTAATTCTGTAACTTCAGATAATGAAGTGCTATCTGCCCAGTTCTTTATACTGTATGTGTGAGATATTTATTAACAAGCTGCCACTGTTACTGAACCAAAAATTACTTCTGATCTCACCTATCTGAAGTTATGGCTAAGTCAAATCAACATGTCAAGAGTTCCTTTCTTTAGTGCATTAAATAGAGTCAAGTGTACTGAAAGACATTTAAATATAGAGGTCAATGAAAAATACCATTAAAGAATAATGGGTGGAATATATCCTAAAACTGCTTCTATGTATTAAGGGAATTTTATTTTGAACTTGAGCAAGTAAGAGGCAAGCATCAAAACAGATTAGGAATATTGAAATAATCTCAGATTTGTGGATAATGTTCTGATGTGATTGAGTTTACAAATTAATTACAGCAGATAATTTTGCAATTACATAGAACATCAGAATAAAGGTCTGATGATGAATATGAGAAAAGAACAATGATTTTTAATAATTACTATATATATTAAACAATGAACTAATGTAAAGGGATAAGTTACTAGAAATGCTCCATAAATGTATCTATCAAGGAAAGAAAATGTGTAGGTTATGTAACTGGAACTCTCCACAAATATTTATATTTAGAAGAGATAAATGATAGGAGTTATAATCCTGAAAGGATCAAAAGAATAATGGAAATGGATACTTTGGCAAATGAAATAAGTATTGTAATTTGCTGCTGTTACTAAAGAGAGATTTATAACAAAGATATTCTACCTGTTTTAATCTATGGATCAGAAATCTGAAGTATTACAAAAGGCTTAAAATAAAAATTTGAGCATTTAAAGGGGTATAGAGAAATATGAAAAAGACTATCAAGGTTTAAAGAAGACTTGAAAATTGAAGACACATTGACTACAATTTAAGATGAAAAGTGGACAAAGGCAAGATACACCATAAGATGAACAGATAACAATGAATGACAAATTAAGGATGGTGATAGACGGAAGGTCACAGAAAAAACAAGAAGAAATGAGATAGGTAATACACAAAGATGACTGGAGAAGATCAAGGAAGGCATTAATTTTGCAGTGGAATCCTAGATGGTGATGAAAAAAATACTTACATGTATGTTTCATACAGATAATCTGGTGATAAAGAAGCTTGCTGCCAGCCACAAAGGCGAGCACTCCATCACCCATGCCTGAAATATGGTCTACTTTGAGGAAAGTGAATTTCTAACCACTAATAAAAGAATTATGTAAAGCCTGATTTAAAAAAAAAGCCCACTCAAATGTCAGCTCCCAAAGTAATATCAGATAGTATGATCAAATAGCAGAAGATAAGTGTCTTGAAACCTCCCTCTTGAAAAAAGTCAGGTCATAGGAAGGAGAAAATACAGATACAGGCAAGGAAATCCAAAGTTTACCAGAGAAAGGGATGAATAATTGAGAATAATGATTAACTCTTGTATTAGAGGTGGACAGAATAGGGGTGACAGAAAGTAAGTCTTGTGCAGCAAAGCCATGGGAGGAAGAGGAAGCATGCAGTCAGCAAGATCAGTAGAGCAGTTAGCTTGAAAATAGCAATAGAAGATAGCAAGAGATGCAACATTGCAGCAATGAAGAGAGGCTCAAGACAGTTGGTTAAAGGAGAGGAGTGGATAAGATGAAAAGCTTCTGATTCCACTCTGTCCAAAAGAGTGCTATGAGTGGAAATGCTCCTCCTCCCCCACCCCCCCCCGTACATGTGAAGCATACTTCATACATGAGCTGGTGGAGACAATTCAGAATATCTAACTTCATAGAAGCTGTTTTAGCTAGAGATGAGATGTGAAGTTTCCAGCTTGATTACACTATGTAAGAAAATTTCAATTTTGTCTTGTCCTTGGCCCCAAATCATAATTTTCCAGTTATTTCCATTTAAACAAAATAGAAAAAAGTTATTTTGATCCTAAAACTTTGCTTTTGTAGTTAGAACAATGAATTCATATTTTTGCCTTATTTTATTATAATATGGATTACTTTTGGTTTTCATGTCAGGTAAAGACCTCTGCAAAATCTCAATTGCTTATCTAATTGCTTTTGAAGTACTGCAAATAAATTAAAACAATGAAAGAAAAATATAAAGTGCTCTAAAGATTTCTAATTTTAATAATTCTTGAAATGACCAGATCTGGCAAGAAATTTCTCATATTTAGAAGAATTTGCTTACATTTCACAAATCTCAAATCTTCCAGAATGTACTACCAAACACTTTTAGAAATTTCTAGAACATTTTAGAACATTTTATTCAATGTAAACATTTCCAGAGTATTCTAGAACTTTCTAGAATACAGTAGAAATATGTACTCGTATAAGTATAAAAATTTCCTAGAAGCTACAAGAATTTTCCAGAATGATTTAGAATATTCTAAAGTAGGTTCAGGAATATTCTAGAAAGATTGAGAATATTCTGGAAAACATTCTAGAAAGACTAAGAATATTTTTGAGTACTGCTTGACAATATAAAAGTAGGGGCTTGCAGACCACCAATCAGTTTTGCTTTGACTGCCTGAGAAGACACATCACAAGAGGTGAAATGGCATCAAGAGGCTGCAATCATTCTCCAGATGCATTCTGCTACATACTCGTATGTGGTCAATTCAAGAAAAGAGCAAAGTTCACCATGACAGCATCTACAAAAAATGTGTGAAGTTTACAAAGCATATTTTGCTGTGCCAGTTGGAGACCAAGACAAGACCTGGGCACCTCATTTTACTTGTGTTAAGAGAACACTAGAAGATAAAATAGCTGTTAGTTTTTCAAGAGTAAAATCCATTTAAGAATTAAGAATAAAAATAAAATAAGTTTAACAGAAACTCATACTGTTCTTTTACAGGATGGTAAAGAGGGGAAAACACAGCCATGAAATGTGCTATTCCTAGAATAGGGTGTGAACCTGCTGATCACTCGACTGCTTTTTCTGCATGGTGAATCCTTCCAAATGCCAATCTGGGAAAATGCACCAGATGTTTTCTATCCAGACATCCCATCTTCCATTGCACCAGTGCCACACGGTTCAGATTTTCCTTTACCAGCTCCTCCAGAAAGAAGTCAACTATCAGAAAAAAGCAGCAAGTTAGAAGATGAGCTAAGACTGTGACATCACAGATATAGTTGTAGTTGAGAGGATCCTTACTCTCCAAATCAGAGACCTCATTGACCTCATCAGAGATCTTGGTAAGCTTTTGATTTCAAGGCTGAAGGAATGGGATTTACTTGATAACAGTGTGTAAGTGACCAGTCAAAGAAAACATCACAAACATTTCTCCAGTTTTTTTGCAAAGGAGGACAGGGTATGCTACTGCTGTGATGTATCAGGTTTGTTTGATGCTATTGGAATTGCTTGCAGTGTAGATGAATGGAGACTCTTCATTGACAGCTCCTCCAAAAGCCTGAAAGCTGTACTTCTGTACAACGGAAACAGGTATCCATCTCTGCCTCTTGCTCATTCTGTGCATCTTAAGGAGGACTAAAGTAGTGTAAAGCTTCTACTGGAAACATTGAACTGCAACAAGTATAGAGACTTCAAGATGGTGGCTTTCTTGATGGGACTGCAAGGAGGTTTCACCAAGAATCCCTGTTTTCTTTACCTTTGAGACAGTAGAGACACAGCAGCACATTACCAGAGAAAGTGTCTACTTAGACTTGAAGAAAGCATTTGACAAAGTACCACACCAAAGATTGCTATGGATGACAAAAAAAAATTATTGAAAAATTGGAGGAAGACTGCTGGAGCGGATGGAGGGTTATCTGGATGATAGAGGGATGAGAATTGTAATACAAGACCAAAATTCATCTTGGCTAAAAGTAACTAGTCGTGTCCCACAGGGGTCAGTGTTGGGAGCGATAATGTTTGTAATATATGTGAATGACATAAATGAAGAAATAGATAGTTATATGAGCTTATCTGTGGATGATGCTAAGCTGATGAGAAGGATAGAAAATGTAAATGACTGTATGGTACTGCAAGATGATTTAAATAAGATAAAATAGATGGAGTAAATCTTGGCAAATGGAATTTAATTTAAGTAAATGTAAAGTAATGGAGTTCGGTAGGAGTAAGAAAAGAATACAATATCATTATGAGATGGAAGATGTGAAGTTAAAGAAGTCAAAAGGGGAAGTGGATTTGGGAGTAACAGTTACTGAAAATCTGACTCTGGACAGATACATTGATGAAATTACTGGAGAGACAATGAATTTGTTAAAAAAAAAGTAAGAATGGCATTCTCATATTTGGATAAAGAAATGATAAAAAAAGTTGATTTACATGATAAGACCAAGATTAGAATATGCAACAGTGGTGTGGTCTCCTCATACAAAGAGGAATATTATAAAATTAGAAAGAGTACAAAGAGCAGTCACTAAGATGGTTCCAGAGTTGAGTAAATCAACCTATGAAGAGAGATTAAGAATGTTGGAAATTCCTACCCTTGAAAATAGGAGAGAGAGAGAGAGATTTAATAAACATCTATAGAATGATAAATGGTATGGAAAATGTGGACAAAGGTTTTATAAATTCCGACACATGGAGTACAAGGGGACACAATAAGAAGTTGAAGAAAGTTAACTGTAGAAGAGACATTAAGAAGTATAGTTTTCCTCACAGAAGTGTAAACAAATAGAATGAACTCAGTGAAGACATTGTAAATGCTGAAACTTTTAAGACCAAACTAGATAGATATAGAGACGAGATACTATGAGATTGCTCCCCTCCTGTAAACCACAACTAGGTAAATGAGCCATTGGTGAATCCTCAAAAGGTTTTGTTTCCTCCACTACACATCAAACTGGGTCTCATGAAAGTCTGTTACAGTTCTTGACAAGGAGTCTACTAACTTCATGTATCTTCAAGACTTTTTTTCCTAAGCTTTCAGAGGCAAAGGTGAAAGCTGGTATCTTCACTGGTCCACAAGTAAGGACAATTATGGAGTGCTCAAAATTTCTACAGAAGCTCACAGAAAAGGAGAAAAAAACTTGGGAGTGTTTCACTGCTGTAGTACAGGGCTTTCTTGGTAACAACAAGGATGATAACTATATGGAACTGGTTGAAGCTTTAATGAAAAGCTATGGTGAGATGGGCTGCAGAATGTCCTTGAAGGTCCATTTCCTAGATGCTCACCTCGACAACTTCAAGGAGAATATGGGAGCATATTCAGTAGAAAAAGGAAAGCACTTCCACCAAGATATAATGAACTTTGAACAGAGATATCAGGGATCCTTCAATGAAAACATGATGGGAGACTACATTTGGGGACTCATGCGTGAAAGTGATTTGTTGTATTCACGCAAATCACTGAAACTGTTCATTTTAATCCTAAAAATCAGTTTCAGAAGTTTTAAAATAAATTTTTGTGTCATTTGAATTTATGTTTTTTGTTTTCTGTTCAAAAATGGTGAAAATGGTGAAATTGAGCTATTTTAGGTAAAAAAATCATTCTAAAAGCCTTAAAAGCAAAGTTTGACAGGAATAATAGACATTTTATATTGTTTTGCAATGAAGAGTTGGAAAATAACACTTGCTTGTCAAAGACAAAAATCGTGTTACATTGTGTTATAAGTAAAGGACAGACCAAGAATGTTCAGTGTAGAATAGGACAGTTGAGTGACACTGAAGAAGAGAGGATAATTATCTGTAAAACTGTGTAAAGCTAATAGATAGAGGAACTGAGATTTTGAGACACTGAACAATAGTAAGTTAGTTCTGCCCAAATCAGAAATTTTAGAGATCAAAAGTCAGGGGCCGTACCTACGAAGAATACTTAGTATTTTGATCCACTTACACTCAAGTATTGTCAGGGAGCACTTAGCTGAGCAGAGTACTTAACCCAATTGTCTACACTATGGGTCGAAAATGGGTTGTCATAGAGAATTTTTTCCAAATAAAAAAAATCTTAAACGAGAGACTTTTAGGAAATTATTCTGTCAATTAAAATTTGATAAGGAATGACCACATAAAAAAAAAAGGTCTAATCTATGGTATTTTATGGTATTTCTTTTGACTGTTTGTGAAGCAATATGATAACAGACAAAAATCAGTGATCAATGAGTTCACTACCAGCTGTACAATAAATTTCCCCATGTATATATTTTTTGTTTTGTGTGTGTGTGTGTGTGTTTTGGTATATATCTTTAGTGTAATTATTATTCTCTTTCCTGCAGTATTTTTGCATAAAAATATAAGAACATATGACTTGTAAGTGAGGGATAACAGGGTGCGCGTCACACAATCAGGCAGTGTGATCAATGTTTGTTTGTGTGTGTTCTACTTTCTCTCCTGCACCATCTCACAATAAAAATATAAAGACATAATGTGAGTGCTAAGGAGGTCCAGTAACTCAGTTCAATCTTGTGTTGACACAATATAAGAAATTAAAAACTCTATCAAAAATCATGCTAATTTCAACTGATATGGAGCATTTCAGAGACAAAAGGCATGATATTTTTTAAAGGTGGTAAGGTTCTCTCTCTCTCTCTCTCTCTCTCTCTCTCTCTCTCTCTCTCTCTCTCTCTCTCTCTCTTTGGGAGTTGCCATGGCAATGGACTTCCACCCTCCACTCTACAACCTACCCAGCTATCCCCCACCCACATCAGCTGTTTTATTGGACATTGAGTTCAAGGTCATGACTGACAAGTTTATCACCAAAGCTCTGAATACATGCTACCCATGAAAACTACAACATAAGGGGAGAGAGAGAGAGAGAGAGAGAGAGAGAGAGAGAGAGAGAGAGAGAGAGAGAGAGAGAGAGAGAGAGAGAGAGAGAGAGAGAGAGAGAGAGAGAGAGAGAGAGAGAGAGAGAGAGAGAGAGAGAGAGAGAGAGAGAGAGAGAGACAGAGACAGAGACGAGAGAGAGAGAGAGAGACAGAGACAGAGAGAGAGAGAGAGAGAGAGAGAGAGAGAGAAAGAGAGGGGGGGGGGAATGAAGGAAGAAAGATCATTGTAACTGACAATAGTAGGATTATGATGACTCAGAGAGAGAGAGAGAGAGAGAGAGAGAGAGAGAGAGAGAGAGAGAGAGAGAGAGAGAGAGAGAGAGAGAGAGAGAGAGAGAGAGAGAGAGAGAGAGAGAGAGAGGGGAATGAAGGAAGAGAGATCATTGTAACTGACAATAGTAGGATTATGATGACTCAGAGAGAGAGAGAGAGAGAGAGAGAGAGAGAGAGAGAGAGAGAGAGAGAGAGAGAGAGAGAGAGAGAGAGAGAGAGAGAGAGAGAGAGAGAGAGAGAGAGAGAGAGAGAGAGAGAGAGGAATGAAGGAAGAAAGATCATTGTAACTCACAACAGTAGGATTATGATGAATCAGGAGAGAGAGAGAGAGAGAGAGAGAGAGAGAGAGAGAGAGAGAGAGAGAGAGAGAGAGAGAGAGAGAGAGAGAGAGAGAGAGAGAGAGAGAGAGAGAGAGAGAGAGAGAGAGAGAGAGAGAGAGAGAGAGAGGGGGGGGAGGGCAGCAGCAGCTTTTTTTTTTTTTTTGTAGGAAGGACACTGGCCAAGGGCAACAAAAATCTAATAAAAAAAATGCCCACTGAAATGCCAGTCCCATAAAAGGGTTAAAGCAGTGGTCAAAAATTGATGAATAAGTGTCTTGAAACCTCCCTCTTGAAGGAATTCAAGTCATAGGAAGGTGGAAATACAGAAGCAGGCAGGGAGTTCCACAGTTTACCAGAGAAAGGGATGAATGATTGAGAATACTGGTTAACTCTTGCATTAGAGAGGTGGACAGAATAGGGGTGAGAGAAAGAAGAAAGTCTTGTGCAGCGAGGCTGCGGAAGGAGGGGAGGCATGCAGTTAGCAAGATCAGAAGAGCAGTTAGCATGAAAATAGTGGTAGAAGACAGCTAGATATGCAACATTGCGGCGGTGAGAGAGAGGCTGAAGACAGTCAGTTAGAGGAGAGGAGTTGATGAGACGAAAAGCTTTTGATTCCACCCTGTCTAGAAGAGCAATATGAGTGGAACCCCCCCAGACATGTGAAGCATACTCCATACATGGACGGATAAGGCCCTTGTACAGAGTTAGCAGCTGGGGGTGTGAGAAAAACTGGCGGAGATGTCTCAGAACGCCTAACTTCATAGAAGCTGTTTTAGCTAGAGATGAGATGTCAGTTTCCAGTTCAGATTATAAGTAAAGGACAGACCGAGGATGTTCAGTGTAGAAGAGGGGACAGATGAGTGTCATTGAGGAAGAGGGGATAGTTGTCTGGAAGGTTGTGTCAAGTTGATGGAGGAATTGAGTTTTTGAGGCATTGAACAATACCAAGTTTGCTCTGCCCCAATCAGAAATTTTTGAAAGATCAGAAGTCAAGCGTTCTGTGACTTCCCTGCGTGATATGTTCACCTCCTGAAGGGTTGGACGTCTATGAAAAGACGTGGAAAAGTGCAGGGTGGTATCATCAGCGTAGGAGTGGATAGGACAAGAAGTTTGGTTTAGAAGATCATTAATGAATAATAAGAAGAGAGTGGGTGACAGGACAGAACCCTGAGGAACACCACTGTTAATAGATTTAGAAGAACAGTGACCGTCTACCACAGCAGCAATAGAACGGTCAGAAAGGAAACTTGAGATGAAGTTACAGAGAGAAGGATAGAAACCGTAGGAGGGTAGTTTGGAAATCAAAGATTTGTGCCAGACTCTATCAAAAGCTTTTGATATGTCCAAGGCAACAGCAAAAGTTTCACCAAAATCTCTAAAAGAGGATGACCAAGACTCAGTAAGGAAAGCCAGAAGATCACCAGTAGAGCGGCCTTGACGGAACCCATACTGGCAATCAGATAGAAGGTTGTGAAGTGATAGATGTTTAAGAATCTTCCTGTTGAGGATAGATTCAAAAACTTTAGATAGGCAGGAAATTAAAGCAATAGGATGGTAGTTTGAGGGATTAGAACGGTCACCCTTTTTAGGAACAGGTTGAATGTAGGCAAACTTCCAGCAAGAAGGAAAGGTAGATGTTGACAGACGGAGCTGAAAGAGTTTGACTAGGCAAGGTGCAGGCACGGAGGCACAGTTTCGGAGAACAATAGGTGGGATCCCATCAGGTCCATAAGCCCTTCGAGGGTTTAGGCCAGCGAGGGCATGGAAAACATCATTGCGAAGAATTTTAATACGTGGCATGAAGTAGTCAGAGGGTGGAGGAGAGGGAGGAACAAGCCCAGAACTGTCCAAGGTAGAGTTTTTAGCAAAGGTTTGAGCGAAGAGTTCAGCTTTAGAAATAGATGTGATAGCAGTGGTGCCATCTGGTTGAAATAGAGGAGGGAAAGAAGAAGAAGCAAAGTTATTGGAGATATTTTTGGCTAGATGCCAGAAATCATGAGGGGAGTTAGATCTTGAAAGGTTTTGACATTTTCTGTTAATGAAGGAGTTTTGGCTAGTTGGAGAACAGACTTGACATGGTTCCGGGCAGAAATATAAAGTGCATGAGATTCTGGTGATGAAAGGCTTAAGTACCTTTTGTGGGCCACCTCTCTATCATGTATAGCACGAGAACAAGCTGTGTTAAACCAAGGTTTACTTGGTTTACAAGCTATAAAGGAGTTAGCTGCTTGCGACCACTGCAGTGGGTGAGGGAGGGCTGAGGGAGTTAGCTAGCTACCCTTTGTGGAATAGAAATCTTGCAACTTTTCATAAATATGCATTGCAGCATGCAGACAAGAGCTTATCAGCTTATGTGACTGGGTGCACTTACTGGGTGTATGATTGCTTAGTGCTTACAGACACATCCCCTGACTTTATAGATGACCCTGATGAAGGCTTAGCAGATGTGATGACAAAACTGGTCTTGCCATGGAATTTGAAAGTGATGAGGAAATAGATGACATAGATTATGAAGAGTGGCTCCTATGGAGAAATAGCAAGACATTAGTAAGAAACAGGTTAGTTAATTCATTGACCAGTTTTTTAGATGAAAGTATGACAATTACTAATCGTATTACCAGGTGAGCTATGGGAATATAAAATCACATTAGAGAAACCAAGAGAAATTTGGATGTAGAGAAGTCCATAACATGGGCCAATAGTGTGAAAGGTAGACCAACTGTGAACATATCCAGTGTTGTAGAATGTCTTTTGAGAGACGTGAGATCAGTAAATTCAGAACAAATGGTGTGGGACTTGTTCATAACATCTAATAAGATGGAATATTGTGCATTAATCAGAAAATTGAAGGTATAATTGCAGAAATTTCTCAGAGGCCTTCAAATAATGATAAACTCCCATCACACATCAGGGTAACAGACTGCATTGAAAAGTTTTTTTGGTTTGTTGTATGCATGAGGTTTATTAGGCTGAAACAAATATAAAACAGTTTTCAGGGAAGAATTTGGTCATCTGTATTTGGTGCAGTAAGGTCTGTGAATAGATTTGGATTTTTACATGCAAACCTAACTTTTGGTAATGTTGATACCAGACATCAGAGATGGCAACATGACTGGTTTGCTACAGTCAAGGATTTTTCTTTTTATTTAAAGACCATGCCTGTTCAGTATTAGAGCTAGGTGATTTCTTGACCATTGATGAAATTTATATTCTTGTAGAAATCAAATTCAGGCAGTACAATAAGAGCAAACCTAAATGATATGGCCTGTTGCATAAATTTGTGAATGTGGTAAGAATTCCATTCACCTTCAGGACAATAGTATACCTAGGTAAACCTTCAGGAGAGCCTGGGCCTCACTACATCTGTAGTTCACTTTCAACGGTTAAGATTCTTGTAAGTCACATACAAGAATTTGTAGACCTTAGTAGCAGTCTAGACAGTATAACCAGCCTAGAGTTGTTTCAATGGCTTCAAACACAAGGTATTGCTGGCTTAAGTGACTATAGATTGCATAAGAAAAGGCATACCATCAGAGATAAAGGCAGTCACTGGAAGGGAAGAAATCATACCAGGTGTACCAGACTAAAGATAATGAGGAAATGACTGAATTCTTGGTGTAGTACCCACCAAAAGTAATGGTCAGAAAAAGTATTCCTTCTCAGTACAGTCCCCCTATATTAGGTATTACCAAGAATGATGGTGCAAGAAAGCCAGCCAAATATAAATTGTATGATTTCATTAAGGGATGAAGTGACAGAATAGATCAGAGAATATTTTTTTATACAGTGCACACAAAATGTTGCATATGGACAGTGAATGCCCTAACATACATACTCAACACTGCAGGAAAATTCAGGGTTTATCTAATTAAAACTAATGTTGACCCTAGAAAACATACATAACTTGTTTGTGGTTGGAACTTAGTGAAGGTATTTTGTAATCCCCAAATTGAAAGGAGGAAATCTGAGGCTTGTACTTTTATGTGAATTACAATGGGTAAGATGGACCTGATATTAGGACATAGAAGACAGGTAGAGGAAGCCATGACAGAAGTAATACATAAGAATAAAAAGAGGAATATGTGTCATGCTTGCCTAGATTTTCTTGCCTAGATGCTCTCCTTGTTGATGTGCATCCATCTTCATTGTGAATACTTAAATATTAGAAAAGGGAGCTGAGACACTTCACCCACAACACTTAACTTCATTGTCTTCTAAATGTACTTCAGCAGAGTAAGTGTTTTGTTTTTGCCAATACTTAAGTGTAAGATTTGAAAATTTTGTCTGCTAAGTGTACTTAACAATACTAAGTATTCTTCATAGGTATGGCCCCAGACCTTCCCTGCATGAGCTGTTTACTTCCTGAAGGGTTGGACGTCTACAAAAAGACATGGAAAAGTGCAGGGTGGTATCATTGGTGTGAATAGGACAAGAAGTTTGGTTTAGATCATTGATGAATAATACAAAGAGAGTGAGGAAAGAACCCTAAGGAACACCACTGTTAATATACTTTGGAGAACAGTGACCTACCACAGCAGCAATAGAATAGTCAGAAAAGATACTTGAGATGAAGTTACTGAGAGAAGGATAGAAGCCATAGGAGGATAGTTTGGATATCAAAGTTTTGTGCCAGATTTGTGCCAGAATCCATACTGGTGATCAGATAGGAAGAAAGTTGTGAAGTGATAGATGTTTAGGAATCTTCCTGTTGAGGATAGATTCAAAAATTTTAGAGAGGCAGGAAATTAAAGCAATATGACAAAAATTTGTGGGATTAGAACAGACACCCTTTTCAGGAATAGGCTGAGTGTAGACAAACTTCCAACAAGAAGGACAGGTACATGTTAATAGACAATTGGAAGAGTTTGACTAGGCAAGGTGCAAAGAGACAGTTTCAGAGAACAATAGGAGGGACCTCATCAAGTCCATAAGCCTTCCAAGGGTTATGACTAGCAAGGGGTTTGGAAAACATCACTGTGAAGGAGCTTAATTAATAGCATGAAGTAGTCAGAGGATGGGGAGAGGGAGGAATAGGCTCTGATATATTCTGACACTTTCTATTGTCATGACACCAGGTTCAGCTCCTCTCACAGCTGCCACTAACTCAGATCAGCTTCCCTAAACTACCTCATGCGTAGTTTAGTGAGGGGCCCTGCAATGATTACCAAGGATGAGGTTGCCACTCTGTTTTTACCTGAACATGGAGAAAGGAATAACAAACACACAACAGACACAACACACTTCACTTGTTGGGGAAGAATCCTACAACCACATTCTAGGATGTACAGCTATGGCAAAGAACACCCATCTATGAGGTTTATAATGTTCTGTGAGCTACTGTCCCCTCCAGACAAACCCACCCATACTTGCAGAACATTACATCCTCCTGCTGGACAGTAATATTTACAGCCTCCCTGGATGACAGTACCACCCAGACACAGTAAAGCCTGGGGAGGGAATAAACTACTATGGCACAACAGAGAATCTCTAAATCCTCTAGGTCCAAAGCTCTCAACAGAACTCTGAATCCCAGTACCATTTCATGACACAAAAGGACAATAAACCAAATACAAGACAACAGACAGGGGCAAGCACAAGGATTCCTTGTCACCCACAAGTGTAACTGGCACAACATTCAGTCAATCCTGGTGTTTCTCCTACTTTATTGGCATATATATATATATATATATATATATATATATATATATATATATATTTATATATATATATATATATATATATATATATATATATATATATATATATATATATAGTGGAACCTCAGTTACCGAATGTCTCCCTTTCTGAACAACTTGGTTTTTTGAAGAGAAAAATGAACTAGTAATTGCTTCGCTTGCCATACCATAATTCAGTTTTTAAACAAAGTTACTTGATTTCAAATACTACAAAAAAGTAGCAAAAACTACCATTTATTACTAATTTATAGTTTCTATAAATATTTCCTTCTTTTTTTATATATTTGGAGGAAAGACACTGAGGGTAAGAGAGTAATTCAATCTTTGAAATAAGTTAAATGTGATCCTGTTGGAGAACTTTGATGTAAACAAACAAAGTTCAGTGCTCAGTAGTAATCCCAAGCCTCCTGTGGCTCTCTCTCTGACCCACAATGCCATCACTACTGCACAACTGCATTTTCCTAGTAGCTTTTCCCAGCAGCAAGATGTCTAGGTGTTATGATCACCTCCATTTTGAGTGGGTTGCTCTTCTCTGTCACTCTGTAAGGCTTCCCTCAATTGATCGGTGACAAAGAGAATGCCTGCATAGTCCAAACAATGTCTTTTGATGAGTTCTGTATCACTAAGCTCATTTAATACATCCTTTCCTGGATAAAAAAATTTCTAACCTGGAGATGTTGTGGAATGACTATCTTAACAGTGGGATCGTCAGTCATTACTTGCTAAGACATGGTGGACCAGTGTCTGAGAACAGATTAATCTATTTTACATTGATTCCTATTGGGGAAATAGTTTCGGTTTTCAAACAGCATTCAGGAACAAACTAAGTTTGAAAACCGAAAGAAAAAAAAAAAATAAAATAAATAAATATATATATATATATATATATATATATATATATATATATATATATATAATTATATATATAATATATATATTATATATATATATATATATATATTATATATATATATATATATATATATATATATATATATATATATATATATATATATATATATATATATATATATATATATATATATATATATATATATATATATATATATATATATATATATATATATATATATATATATATATATATATATATATATATATATCCCAATTCTGTGCCAATACTCCCTTCCTTGAAACACTAAGCCTGTCCCATATGCAGTCAGAAGCCCCACTGAGCATGGGAACAAGATTGGGGATGCTTTTTCACTCTGCTGCAATGGGTGGGGGTGGTACAGGAGAAGGGATGGGAGGATGACACACCTCTGTCTGCCCTTGCCACACTCATCACTAGCATCGCTCCACAAAACAATTCTCTTTTGAAAATTACTGTGAACAAATTACAAGGGCTGCATGGAATCTACTTACTCTATAGGCAAGGTCAGCTCTTCTACTATAAAATATGTTTGACTCAATATGAGGTAACAAAAGGAAGTAAGGAAATTTAATTGGAGGAGGAGATTGAGTATATGCTTGGAGTTTTTTAAGTAAACTGATTGGGGGGTTGGGCAGGCACTCATTACACTTCAGGTATCTTCTGTCTCCTCTCGTTCATCCTCCTTCCCTCTTCCTTTCTTCTCATCCTCTTCCTTCTCATCTTCTTTCTACATTCTATCTTGCTGCATGCAACACTATTAATGAAGAAGTTTTGAATAACTGATGTGCATCTCCATATCAGACACCATCACCTTTGTTATGTGATCAGCATAGAGATGGGTCTTTAACATCGAAGCAATAGTCATTCCAAGGAAAATCAGAATAATACCTTCTTAGGTTCCCTAAATTACCAAAGGCAAAATGCCAGAGGCACTTCCACTTTTGTGGGATCCTGGAGAGGAAATGGAGTGATAGGACAAGATACAGATATGAGGTTGTGATCAGAGGAGCCCAACGGAGAAAATAGAGTGGCAGTATAAGCAGAAGGAATCATGCCAAGGCTGCATGGGAGTTACAGGAAAAAAATCTGTTACTGGAGAATGTGTCTGTGAGGAATATGTAGTAGATGCTTCATGATGACTTGGGCTACTAAAGTTACTTTGCCTTAGAAAAAAAAAAAAAAAAAAACTGCAGCAGAGAAGGATAACAGAGTCGAACTTTCCAAGAAATGTTTAAAATGGAATGAGGAGTAATACAAAACTGTGCTCTGGAGTGATGTGGCAGCTTTTACTGTCACCAAAACATCTTCATCGTTGAGTGTATGAAGCCAGGCTGCAAAGCCTTGGACCTCAAGTACACCTCTAAGTTTGTTAAGCACCCAGCATCTCTTATGGTTTGGAGCTGCTTTACATACTATGGAGCTGGTAAATCAAGGATTCTTAATGCTAATGAAAAGTGTTATCCGAAACAATTATCCAGAACTTCTGAATGATGTGCTGTGTGATTCGTTTGAGAGAGAGAGAGAGAGAGAGAGAGAGAGAGAGAGAGAGAGAGAGAGAGAGAGAGAGAGAGAGAGAGAGAGAGAGAGAGAGAGAGAGAGAGAGAGAGAGAGAGAGAGAGAGAGAGAGAGAGAGAGAGAGAGAGAGAGAGAGAGAGAGAGAGAGAGAGAGAGAGAGAGGAATGAAGGAAGAAAGATCATTGTAACTCACAACAGTAGGATTATGATGAATCAGGAGAGAGAGAGAGAGAGAGAGAGAGAGAGAGAGAGAGAGAGAGAGAGAGAGAGAGAGAGAGAGAGAGAGAGAGAGAGAGAGAGAGAGAGAGAGAGAGAGAGAGAGAGAGAGAGAGAGAGAGAGAGAGAGAAATATAGCAACAGTGTTTATGCAAGATTCTGCTCCCGTACATATTGCTAAGTCTATTACACAATGGCAAACAGGCTGTGAGGCTCCTCTGGTTTAAATTTGACTGGCTTGGGAACAGCCGAGATATAAATCCAATTGAAAACTTATGGTCACACATGCATGGTATGAGAACATAACACTGTTTTGGCTAAATCTCTTCAGAATGAATGTTGATCAGGTATAGGCATACACAGACTGATCTAAATCATGGTACTGATAATTTTTTTTCTTAGCCAAGAAATATGAAAATGAAGGTATCATCAAAAGAAGACCACTTTGAAAACAACAATATTTTAAATATTCAATATTCAGTATTGTAAAATATATGACAGCACTAAACTTGTGCCTTAATGCACACTGTTTTTGTCACTGGATGCACTATATCCATGCTGGAAGGAGAGAGAGAGAGAGAGAGAGAGAGAGAGAGAGAGAGAGAGAGAGAGAGAGAGAGAGAGAGAGAGAGAGAGAGAGAGAGAGAGAGAGAGAGAGAGAGAGAGAGAGAGAGAGAGAGAGAGAGAGAGAGAGAGAGAGAGAGAGAGAGAGAGAGAGAGAGCAGTGTGCATGCAGGGGAGTGGCTGCCTGTCACAACATAACAAGGAAACATTTTCAGGAGGTATGCATAACTAATACATCCTCACAACCATGAAGCTTTCATACCAGCTTCCCTTCACCCAGCAGGTCTACTGTTGCTATGTGACCAGCCCAGCAGTCAATGCCTAATAAGAGCCACTTCCAAGCTAAAGTGATAGCTTTGTGGCTGACTAAACCCAGTAGCATCAAGCCTCTACATTTTTATTTTATTTTATTTTTTTTATGGAGGGACATGGATTATTATGGTAACATTTATTACATTGTATCATACTTTGTAGAATCACTTCTATCTTGGGGGGAAGTACAATATGTTGGCTGCAGCTATGGCACCAAGATTGCCACCAACCCACAGATTTTCACTTGTACCCTGGGACCAGTAAAGGACAATCACTAAAAGTCCTTTGTTTTCCTGCATTCTGCCTTACTACCCTACACAAACAAAAGATGAAGCACACATATTTCCTTAATATCCCCATGAAAAATAATGTGTAATTATCAGCTGACCTTATATTACAAGTTTCTGAATACTCACCAAAACTCCATACAGCCAGTATCCAGATGTGATATGGGCATACCCTAAGGTTGAAAGAGCATGTGCTGCAAACACAGACTGATGAGGGGTGACAAATTTGAAGACACCTAAAAGACAGAAATTATATAAAATCAAACAGTTCAAATACTCATCCTAATTCTGAAAACAAAGTACTGTAAAACACCCAAACTTTAGATACTTTTTACATATTTTTTTATGAATAATAATGTGTAAAATAGTGTGATATTGTCTCTTGCTGTCAAAGGGTTACAAGGGACAGTATGTATTTTATAAATATAACAAAAAAAAGATCAGCCACATTAAACTCTTGGGTTATTTTTAATCTCAAGTTCCTCAAAGTTAGGAACAAATTTTCCAACTTTAGACTGCCCTTCCAGACTTCTGTCATCCATGTAAAAAAAGAAAAAGAAAAAAAAAATGGCACTCATGACTTGAGTTATACATATTCTTTTTGGTTACTCCATAAGGGAGTGGGAAATCAGGCCTGGCCCTGAATGCCTTGCACCTTTCCTACAACTTCAACTGTCCAGAGACATTGCATCAGATCATTGGGAATGCTGGCACATTATTCTAGGTGGATACCTGGATTTTCTGAAAAGATATGAACTACTCAAGCTAAAGACTTTCCTCTCACAAAAGCAGCTTTTGAGGCTCTGAAGACTGAGACTGCTGATTCAATAGTACAAGCAGTGGACCTTATGGCTGCCTTTACAGTGGAAACAGATGCATCTGATCATGCAACTCCTGTTACTCTTACCCAGAATGAATGGCCTGTTGCCTTTTCATACAGATATTCTCTTGAAGTGAACAAAAACACTGCAATGGAAAAGGAAGCTTACACTATAGTGGAATCTCTTAAGAAGTGGCAGCACTACCCTTGGGATGACATTTCTGACTCATTATTGATCAAAGGAATGTAGCTTTTATATTTAACAGTAAAATCAAGAAGGATAAGATAGCTAGATGGCATGCTGAATTGTCTTGTTACCATTATGATATAGTGTACAAGACTGGTAAGGAAAATGTAAGAGCAGATGCCTTGTCATGTGTGTGTTGTGCCACTGGTATGGATAAATTGAAGGAACAACATGACAATTTGTGCTATCTTGCAGCCAACTGTATGATTAATTTTGTCAGAGGGTGGAATCTACCATAGTTGACAGAAGAGGGCAGGCAGGTAACAAAGGTTTGTTCTGTATGCTCCAAGCTGAAGCCTCTCTTTCACAAATCTGACTGGTAATTTGATCAAGGCAATGCAACCCTTTGAAAGACTGAATGTGGATATCAAGGGCCCACTTCCCTCATGTTTAATAAACAATCAATGTTAATCATTGTAGATGAGTTTTCACATTTCCCATTTATTTTTTCTTGCTCAGATATTTCATCAGAGACTGTAATTCACTACCTAGTACAACTATCTACTATCTTTGGAGTGCCAGCATATATTCACACTGACAGGGGAGCTTCCTTCATGTCCACACAGCTCAAAGAATTCCTCATCAAGAGAGGGTTGGCAATGAGTTGTACCACTCCTTATAATCATGGGGGAAATGGCCAGGTGGAACAGTATAATGGGATAATCTGGAAGATAGTGATGCTGGCCTTCAAATCAAGAAGCCTGGAAGTGCACCAATGGGAGGAGGTCTTGCCTTACATTCTCTCCATTCTTTGCTATGCACAGCTACCAATTGCACTCCACATGAATGACTTTGAAATTGAAGATGCAGATAATGTTAAGGAAAAATGGGTTGAATTTCTAAGGATGTATAATTCTGCTGTGGAGAAATTTGTACCTAAAGGAGGAGCAAGATGTAGAAAGGGTAAAGAATGGTTCAATACAAAATGCACAGAGGCTAGAAATCATAAATCAAATACTTGGAATAGATGGAGATTATCTTCAGGTTGCACACTGCCTACCTGGCTCACGTGTAAAGGTCCAGCTCTCCTAAAAAGACAGGTATGGTATAGCAAAAATGATCCTTTGGAGATTGTAGAGGCTAATCTAGAGTATGCTCATGTCAAACTTCAAGACAGCATAGTACCCACTGTTTCTTCAAGACATCTAGTTCCAGTATCGAGGGAAGACTATAGCACCAGCCATGAACTAGGACAACTGACTCTGACTTCTGCAGATAGCAGATCTTCTCAAGAGCTGGGATCTAGCAAAGAAGCTACTCTTCCTGGAGATGAAGTGGCAGTGGATACTGATACCAGAGCCTGCAAACCTGCCACAGTCCTCAAGGAAGTCAGAGCAGTTCCAATGTCTACTTGCTTATCTACAGAATTATCAGCTTCAAATTTTTTCTAGGTTGGGAGAATGTAGTAGACTGAAAAATGTTTGCCCTGTAGTCTCTTACATTAGACTTGAGGTCTCTACCTGACTAGAATGAGTCTGGTTGTCATGTTAAGAGGAGGTTAATGTGTTTCTCTTTTTGTAGCATTTATATGAGCTACTTTAAGTGGTGATGCTTAAATATTACAACATTTTTGTACCATGTTATATATGTAGTGTATAAAAAAAAAGCCTTATTATTTTGTTAAGCAGGTGAGTTAATCATACTTTATGTCTTGCAGAATTTAGTCAAGAACTAAAGTTCAATAAAACCACACTTCTGGTGACTCCTAGTTGCTTCATATACATTTCAAAAGTTTTCTGTGCATTACTTACAATACTTTTTCATATAACTGTACTAAATACAGTTTAACAGTTAAAAATGCCTGTTCTGTGTGAACAAGGTTTAGCAGAATAAAAAAGTAAAGCTGATTTTTTCCCCTTTGATTGTTTTTCATCCACACATATTCAAGCTTGTTTAACATGATTTTTACGTAATAATCTTCAAAGATCACACTACCTACTGATTATTGAGGTATGACCATGCAAGCACAAAAAGACTGCACATGAACAAAATTACCATGAAGAACTGACATCCCAGTATAGTGAGTCACTTTATGAGGGATTTCAGCAGGCAGCACAGTTTGCACTACTATGCCATGGGATTGGAGTGAATGGCGCAGAACTTCAGAATAACTGGTAAGGAAAACCTGCAAAAGAATAGTAAGTATTATTTCACAATGCTGAATAAAATAAGTGGTTAAATGAATGTAAATTTGAGGAAGAATCACTAAAGAAAATAATAGAACAACAAGAAAATGAGAAACAAAACCTTAGACAAAAAGTGGTAAATGTTATTAAAGAAGAGAAAAAGTTAGTGAGAGACACTATAGAAAAATATAAACAAGTAACTGTATTTGGTTTAAAGGAAGAGAAAATATTAAGTAAAATTCAAAAAGAGGAAAAGGAAATGTTGAATAAGTTACTGAAGAAAGTGACTGACTGATGAAGACAGCCAGGTAATAAAAGCAAGTGAAAGAGTTCCATAGAATTGGGAAATATGAAGAAAAAAATCAGACCCATATGAATAAGGTTTGCAACACAGGTACAAACAGAAGTGATTAATGGGTCTTGGAGCTTGTCTGGAGATTAAGAATATAAGAATGTATGGATAAACAGAGATATGGATGAGACTGAAAGGTTGAACCAAAAGGAGCTGGTAAATGAGGGTAAACAAAAAAATGAACAATGAACAGAGAAGTTTTTCTGGAGAGTCAGAGATATGAGAATAAAGAAATGGTACATCAAACAGTAAGTAAGGTATGTTATACTAATGTAAATGGATTAATGTGTCAACTAAACTGGAATTAAATGAGTTGTTAAGCAGAACTGCACCGGATGTTGTTGTATTATGTGAAACAAAATAGAAAAGTGAATGGGGAACTCCTGACACTGGTGATGATAAATATGATTTATGGATGAAAAATGGAAGTGACAAAGGAGGAGGTGGAGTGACAATTCTGACTAAAAAAATGTGTCAAAGTGGAGAAGGTAATAAAAAGTGAAGACAAGTCTGAAATTCTACAAGTGGTGATTAGAAGTGGAAATGGAAAGATAATGAATTGTGTAGGAGTGTATGTGCCACCTATGACCAATGCTTGGCAAAGAGAAGAGTGTGAAGAAATATTGGTATATGTGTTAAAAGGTCTTGAAAAGATAGTGATGGAAAGTAGTGATATAATTATCGTTGGTGATTTTAACTGTAAGGAAATAAATTGGGAGACAATGACAACTACTGGAAATGAGAGCTCATGAAGTAATAGACTATTGAACTGGGCAGTGGAAAACTTGATGACTCACTGGGTAGATTGTGATGCCAGATTTAGTGGAAGAGATAAACCATCAAGACGATTTAGTGTTTACCAAGGGCATGAAAATTATTGAAACTATATACTATGATAGCTCTCTAGGTAAAAGTGATCTGTGTTGATGGAATTTAATTTGAAAAATGAAAATGTAATCATTGATGAAAATTATAAGGTAAAAAGATTTAAATATAGTAAAGCTTACTTTCAAAAATTAAGAAAATACTTTGTTGCCATGGACTGGAAAGACTTTGAAGATGCAGATGATGTCAGGAAAAATGGGATGAATTTATAAGGATGTATAATTCTGCTGTGGAGAAATTTGTACTTAAAGGAGGAGTGAGATGTCGAAAGGGTAAAGAATGGTTCAATACAAAATGCAAAGAGGCTAGAAATCATAAATCAAATGCTTGGAATAGATGGAAGAGGAAAACTGAGATCAGATGGGAGGAATATACTGATGCTAGAAACAAGTACATTGAGATAATAAGAATGGAGAGAAGAAACTATGAAAGAGATATAATAAATAAGTGTATAAATGAACCCAAACTATTCTTTAGACATATTAATGGGAAGATGAAGAAGGAAGGTGTATCAAGATTAAAAGTTGAAGGAAAAATTTATGATGATGCGCAGGACATGGCAGAGGTTATGAACAATAGTTTAAGACTGGTATTTACTGTGGAAGGGGAGTTTGATGCTGGAAAGGATAAGTTGGTGAGGAATATACTGAGTACAGTCCCAGTCAGTAATGAAGAAATACTTAAGATGATGGAAGAACTTGAAGTAAATAAAGCAACTGGTCCAGATGGGGTATCAAACTGGATATTGAAGGAATGTAGAGAACAACAGGTTGATAAAATTCAGTCTAGTTGTGACATCACTATCACAGGGAAGAGTACCAAAAGATTGGAAGAGAGCAAATATTACACCAATATCCAAAGGAGGAAATAAGGAAATCCACTAAATTATAGACCAGTGTCCTTGACTAGTGTTGTAGGAAAATTATGTGAAAGAACAATAAAGGAAAGATGGATGGAACACTTGGAAAGAGATAGTTTTAGAAAATTGTCAATTTGGATTTAGGAGGGGAAGATCATGCTCCATGAACTTATTGTCCCTTTATTCAAGGGTAGCTGATATTGTGCAAGAGAGAGATGGATGGGTGGAAGAAAGCATTTGACAAAATACCACACCGAAGATTACTACGGAAGATAAAAAAATATGGAAAAATTGGAGGAAGACTGCTGGAGTGGATGGAGGATTATCTGGATGATAGAGAGATGAGAACTGTAATACAAGACCAAAATTCATCTTGGCTGAAAGTAACTAGTGGTGTCCCACAGGGGTCAGTGTTGGGAGCGATAATGTTTGTAATACATGTAAACAACACAAATGAAGAAATAGATAATTATATGAACTTATTTGTGAATGATGCTAAGGTGATGAGAAGGGTAGAAAATGTAAATGACAGTATGGTACTGCAAGATGATTTAAATAAGATAAATAGATGGAGTAAATCTTGGCAAATGGAATTTAATTTAAGTAAATGTAAAGTAATGGAGTTTGATAAGAGTAAGAAAAGAATACAATATCATTATGAGATGGAAGGTGTGAAGTTAAAGAGGTCAAAAGAGGAAGTGGATTTGGGAGTAAGAGTTACTAAAAATTTGACCCTGGACAGACACATTGATAAAAATTACTGGAGAGACGATGAACTGGTTAAAAAAAGTAAGAATGGCATTCTCATATTTGGATAAAGAAATGATAAAAAGTTGTTGATTTTCATGATGAGACCAAGATTGGAATATGCAGCAGTGGTGTGGTCTCCTCATACAAAAAGGAATATTATAAAATTAGAAAGAGTACAAAGAGCAGTCACTAAGATGATTCGAGAGTTGAGTAAATCAACCTATGGAGAGATTAAGAATGTTGGAAATTCCTACCCTTGAAAATAGGTGAGAGAGAGAGAGAGAGAGAGAGAGAGGAGATTTAATAAACATCTATAGAATGATAAATGGTATGGAAAATGTGGACAAAGAAGGTTTTATAAATTCAGACTCACAGAATACAAGGGGACACAATAAGAAATTGAAGAAAGTTAACTGTAGAAGAGACATTAAGTACAGTTTTCCTCACAGAAGCGTGAACAAATGGGATGAACTGAGTGAAGATGTTGCAAATGCCAAAACTGTCAGTGCTTTAAATTCCAAACTAGATAGATATAGAGATGGGATACTATGAGATTACTCCTCTTCAGTAAACCACAACTAGGTAAACACACACACACACACACACACACACACACACACACACACACACACACACACACACACACACAAAAAAAAAAAAAAAAAAAAAAAAAAAAAAACTCCTCACTGCAAACAATTCTGGAGCGACTGCAGACGTGGATGGAGGAGGGCAGGATGACCATCAACCACAGTAAAACTGTGGTGATGCATTTCTGTACCTCCTCTGTACCAGTGCCCCCTCCCCAGCTCACAGTGGGCCCTCACCCCCTCCAGGTTGTCCAATGTGCCAAGCTTCTCGGAGTCACGGTGGATGACCAGCTGACCTGGAAGCAGCATGTCGCCAGCACCTTAAGATCAGCTACCTACAGGCTGTACATGCTGCGCAGACTCAGGTCGCTGGGGACGCCGATAGATGAGTTAAGGGGGGTTACCTCACCTTCATCCTCCCCAAACTCATGTACGCCTCCCCAGCATGGTCCTCCTCCCTCACACACACTCAACAGCTACAGCTAGAGAGTGTGCAGAAAAGGGCATGCAGGATCATCTTGGCCCTGCCTACACCACCTATGAAGAAGCCCTGACCACCCAGAGTCTGTCCAGACTATCCACCAGGCACTGAGAGGCTCTGGAGAAGTTTGGAAGGGGACTACCGCATCATCCACGTCTCAGAAACATGCTACCGCCTGACGTGCCTCGCCCGGTCCATGCCACCAGACACCACAAGATAACGCCCCTAAAGGCGCCGCGCACGAACCGGTACAGACTCGATGCGATTCCCACCATGGTGCGAGTCATCAATCATTAGTCCCTTCTAGATTAGACTTACCTTTAGGATTAATGTTAAGTATTTCCCCATCCCCTCTGTATATTTTCAGTTTGTTAACTGCCTAAATAATAAACCGTTTATTATTATTATTACTATTATTACGCGCGCTGCCCAGCTGATCGGACACATCCACAGCAGCCCCAAGGATTTACCCAGGTTTTGGTTGTACAGGGAGGTCAAGCTTGAGTCCTCTCTCCATAATAAGGAACTGTGTTATGTGTGAGTGCAGGGGGAAGTGAAGTGTAAATCGGGAAGTGGCCTAAAGGGTGATATGGGAGAGTTGTGAAAGGTAAACATTGTCAGTGATATCAACAGGGAAGATGGTGGCCGATATGGCAAATGTTTTTAAAGGTTTCAAGGATGAGGACCTCAGTGTAACTCATACAAATAAATGAATGTGGAAAATTGAAGAAAATGTGAAAATATGAAAAAAAAAATACGTAGCATTGGAGTGATAATAAAAATGTGGAAGGAAGAGAGAGAAGTGGGTGGTGACAATGTAAGAAAGATATCCAGTGATTTAACAGAGATGAAGAAGAGAGAGAGAGAGATGGAAAAAGAAAAAAAAAAAAAAACTGAGAGAAGAGATGACAAAAATAGTATGCTTAAACAAGAAGTACAGTGAAGAAATCAAGAAACTCAAGGAAGAAAAATGAGGAGTTAAAGAAAGCTTTACAAGAGAGAGAGAGAGAAATTAAGGTTGGGAGACTAAAAGAGTTAGGAAGTCAAAAGCTGGAAAGAGGACAGAACAACAATGAAATGTGGACATGGAGGAAATAATAAGGAAACAGCAACAGGAACACAATAAAGACATGGAAAAGCAAGTAATTAAAATAAGGGAAAAAAGTAATCTTGTGAGAGACACAGTATAGAGAAAGATGTGTGTGGTGGTATTTGGGGGTCAAGGAGACCCTACCCATAAAAATAGCTAGAAAGAAATGAGAGATGAAAAGGGCTAAGGAAATTATACCATAAGTGGAAAAGGAGAGGAGATAGTTGAACAAATTGAAGAGATTTACAGGATTGGAAAGTATGACAAAAATGGAACAAGGCTGAAAATAAGATTCACATCACAAACAGCAGTGGAACATGGAAATTGGCAAAAGTAGAAGGAATGAGGGGAATATGGATAAAAAGAGACATGAACAAAGAAGAGACAAGTAAACTAAGAGTTGAGAGTAGAGGCCCAGTCAAAAAATGAGGAGAGAACAAAGGAACAAGCAAGCAGACTCATGAAAGTGAGGAAATGGTGGCACAAAGATGCCATGGAAGATCACCAAGTGGAAGTGTAAAAATTATATAAACAAATATAAATGGTTTAGTGTTGAGCCTATTAGAACTTAAAGACTACCTAAAGAACAATAAACCAGATGTATGTTTAACAGAAACTAAACTGAAAGAGGAAATAAAGATGAGATTTGCAAAGGAAGGTTATACCACATGGAGGAGAGACAGAAAAGGAAAAGGAGGAGGAGTGATGATATTGGTAAAAGAGGATATTGTTGTTGAGGAAGTGGAATATGGTGATGGAATGGTAGAAACCTTGAGTGTTGTGATTAAGATCAAAGGAAATGAAAAAAGGAAAGCTATTGTGATGCACATACAACTAAAAACTAATGCATGGAAGAACAACAGATATAAAATCATGCAACTAGAAACAAGAAATAGCATAGAGGAAATGATAAGGAAAAGTAACAAAGTATTCTCTGCAGGTGACTTCAATACTAAAGGGAGGAGATGGAAGTGAAAGAAAATGCCAGGTTATGGAGCGAAGAACTTATGCATACCATGATGGTGAATACAATGAGACAGTGGGTGAATGAACCTACAAGCTGCAGAGAAGAACCATCACAGTTGAGCTTAATGTTTATGAAAACCTCAGAAAATAGACGAAGTGTACATTGTCTGAGTCCAATGGAAAGAAGTGATCATGTGACAATAGAAATAGTACCACAGGAAGAAACAGTGTTGCACAGGAGAGAAAAATTTTAAAATGGGAGAATGAAGTTTGCTAAGGCAAACTTTGCAGAGCTTAACAAATTTTAAGGATAAATTAATTGGAAAGAGCTATTTGAGGTAAAGTAGTGCAAGAAAATAGGAGAAATTTTTGAGCAAATACAGAAAGGGGATGCAACAGTTTGTACCAAGTTATAAAATAAAAACTTGGAAACATGAATGGCATAATGCCAGTTGTGTAAAAAGCAAAAAAAAGAGCATGGAGCATGGAGGAAAATTATTAAAAAACTGAACAGAAATACTAGGGAAGAATACAGAAAGACAAGGAATGAATATGGTATAATAATAAGAAAGAAATTTTAAAAGTGACATAGTAAAAAAATACAAGAACCCAAATTCTACAGATACGTAAATGGAGAAATGAAACATAAGGATGACATAAATAAGTTGAAAAGTGAAGAAGGAATTTATGAAACTACTGAGGAGGTGAGTGAACTAATGAATGAGAGTTTTCAATCTCTGTTTACAAAGGAAACCGATTTTGTGGCACCGAAAGTGGTATCACAGGATGAGGGAATACAGGAATACAAGTAAAGAGACAAGAAATAAAAAAAACTGCTGGAAGAGCTGGATGTTAGAAAAGCTATGGGACCAGATCAAGTAAAATGATGGATATTAAAAGAATGCAGAGAACAAATGGAGGAACCCATATGGGATGTAATCAGCAGCTCATTGAAAGAAGGAAAAGTACCAAGGAAAAGATGTAACATAGTCCCAATATACAAATGGGGAAATAAAATGGAACCATTAAATTATAGACCAGTGTCACTAACAAGCATTACAAGCAAGCTTTGTGAAATAATAATTAAAGATAAATGGGTGCAATATTTAGAAGATGAAAAGATATTTATAGAATAGCAATTTGGATTCAGGAAAGGGAGATGCTGTGTCACAAATCTACTGAGTTTTTATATGAGAGTAATAGGGACGGATGGGTTGATGCGGTATACCTGGATATCAAAAAAGCCTTTGATAAAGTTCCCTACAAAAGTCTTATGTGGAAGTTAGAGAAGTTAAAGAATTAAGGAAGACTAAAGGGAGCAACACTGAGATGGATGGATGATGAAGGGAGAGAAATGAGAACAGTAATCATACGAGTAGACACTAATTCAAGTTGGTGCGAAGTGACAAGTGGGGTAGCTCTAGGATCTGTGTTGGCACCTATTATGTTTCAAATATATGTAAATGATATGACAGAGGATCTACATAGTTATACAAACCCTTTTTGCTGATGATACAAAATTTTTTTTTTTTTAATGTAGAAAGGACACTGGCCAAGGGCAACAAAAATCCAATAAAAAAAATGCCAACTGAAATGCCAGTCCCATAAAAGGGTTAAAGCAGTGGTCAAAAATTGATGAATAAGTGTCTTGAAACCTCCCTCTTGAAGGAATTCAAGTCATAGGAAGGTGGAAATACAGAAGCAGGCAGGGAGTTCCACAGTTTACCAGAGAAAGGGATGAATGATTGAGAGTACTGGTTAACTCTTGCATTAGAGAGGTGGACAAAATAGGGGTGAGAGAAAGAAGAAAGTCTTGTGCAGCGAGGCTGTGGGAGGAGGGGAGGCATGCAGTTAGCAAGATCAGAAGAGCAGTTAGCATGAAAATAGTGGTAGAAGACAGCTAGAGATGCAACACTGGGGCAGTGAGAGAGAGTCTGAAGACAGTCAGTTAGAGGAGAGAAGTTGATGAGACGAAAAGCTTTTGATTCCGCCCTGTCTAGAAGAGCAGTATGAGTGGAACCCCCCCCCAGACATGTGAAGCATACTCCATACATGGACAGATAAGGCCCTTGTACAGAATTAGCAGCTGGGGGGGGGGGTGAGAAAAACTAGTGGAGACATCTCAGAACGCCTAACTTCATAGAAGCTGTTTTAGCTAGAGATGAGATGTGAAGTTTCCAGTTCAGATTATAAGTAAAGGACAGACCAAGGATGTTCAGTGTAGAAGAGGGGGACAGTTGAGTGTCATTGAAGAAGAGGGGATAGTTGTCTGGAAGGTTGTGTTGAGTTGATAAATGGAGGAATTGAGTTTTTAAGGCATTGAACAATACCAAGTTTGCCCTGCCCCAATCAGAAATTTTAGAAAGATCAGAAGTCAAGCGTTCTGTGGCTTCCCTGCATGATATGTTTACCTCCTGAAGGGTTGGACGTTTATGAAAAGACGTGGAAAAGTGCAGGGTGGTATCATCAGCGTAGGAGTGGATAGGACAAGAAGTTTAATGAAAATTATTGATATGAAAAGTGAGATAGGGTTTCTGAAAATGAGACTAAGGAAAGTGGAAAGTGATGTAGAACAGCAGAAAAAAGAGATGGAAGTAGTGTTACAAGTGGTAAAAACACTTTAGGACAAACTAGAGAAGAACCTTGGATAGATAGTGAAATGTTCAAACTGGAAACTAAACAGGAGGAAATGAGAGTCAGAGAACAGCACATTATTAAGAAAAATGAGAATTCAGAAAAGAGGAAGTGATGAAAGAAAATAAAAATTTGAAAGCAGAACTAGCGAAGGGTGGGAAAAGGGTAAGGGACAGAGTTGCGGGTGAAATAAAAGGCTGGAAAATCGAAAATGATAAAGCAAATGTTAACTTTAAGGAAAGAATTGAAAAGCAACTGAAAGAAAAAAATGAAAATGTAGAAGAGGAAGTGGTGAAGGAATTGAAAAAAAATGAAGATCTGGTAGGAGATGCAGCAGATAAGAAGAAAAGTGTTATGGTCTATGGAATAAAGGAGAAAAAAATAACATACAAACAGAAAAGATAGAAAGAAGAAACAAAAACAATGAAGGATTTGTTGAAGAAACTAAGTGATGACACTAAATTTGAGGAAAAATTGGAAGAAGTTGTTATCTGGAAGGCAAAATAAGACTAAAATCAAAACAAGCAGCAGAAGAGATACTAGAAAGAACATCCAAACTAAGATAAGTAAAGATTGCAAAGATATATGCATTAAGAAAAACAGAAATGAAGAACAAAAAAACTGAAATGTATAAAGAAGCTAAAGAGAAAAATGAATCATGAACAGAAAAGAGAAGACTAATTTTTTTGGAGAGTTTTGAGAGATAGAATGAAGAAATGGTACATAAAGGAAAAGGAATAAAATAAAATAAAACAGAGAAAATAGTAATAATCAAGGAATGAATGTGATGTATACCAACATAGACAGACTGTTACACAGAACACTGGAAATACAAGACTATTTAAAAGAAAAGAATACAAAGATGGTGTGCTTAATGGAAACAAAGCTAAAAGAAGAAAATCTGATTGTCATTAACAACAACTGCAATATGTGGAGGAGAGACAGGATTGGTAAAGGAGGTGGAGGTGTGATGATAATGACAAGAAATGTGGTGAAAACAAAAATAGTGAAATATGAGGAAGGAAAAGCAGAAATAATGAGTGTTAATTTGGATAGAAATGGAGAAATACTGAAGATAATAACAATCTATGTACCACCAAAACAAATTCTTGGAGCAATGAAAATTATGAGAAAATAATAGAAGATACCATCCGGGAGCCGCCGTGGTACAGTGGAACCGCGCACGCTTTGGGGGCCAAGTGGTCATCAGGTGCACGGGTTCGAATCCTGGCTACGGTCCGAGGGTAGGAAGGGCATCCACTCGGGGTAACGGTTCCCAAAAATGCCAAATCCAAAAGTCCTTCATCAGGAGGCACCGTCTCAGCCCTAACAGACTAGGGAAAACTAGACGTAAAAAAAAAAAAAAAAAAAAAAAAAAAAAAAAAAAAAATAGAAGATACCATCCAGTGTTTGAGTAATTAATCAAAAGTAATAAAAGAATGCTATTGGTTGGTGTCTTCAACTGCAAATAAATAAACTGGGAAATGTTCAAGGCAGGAGGGAGTGAGGCTGCATGAGGAGAAAAATTTCTGAAGCTGACTATGGAAAACACAATGATGCAATGGGTGACTGAAAATACAAGATATAGGGGAGATGATGAACTAACAAGACTTGACCTAATATTAACAAAAGAAATTAACCTAACTAAAGAATTAAGATATGTGTTCCCAATGGAAAAAAAGTGACCATGTAATTATAGAAACTGAGACTGGTAATGATGTCAGTAAAGAGAATGAATCATACAAAGAAAACAGGAAAAACTATGGGAAAGTGAATATAGATGATCTTAAGAGATTCTATGAAGAAATATGACATAGTAAAGTGCTCAATATCATCTGGAAGAGTGCCTAAGGAATGAAAAGAGCAAATGATGTGCAAGATAAGTATGAAACTATATGAGACAGGAGTAAATAAATATGTCTCACTATACAAACTTGAAAAAAAAAAAAAAAAGGAAAACAGGAGTGGTTCAATGCAAGATGTGCAAGAGTAACAAAAAAAAGGAGGCATGGATAAAAAATGAAATCAAAACCAAAAAAAATAAAGAAGACTTTAACATGGCAAGAAATTAATGTGAAAACAAGGAGAGAGGAAGAGAAAGGATATGAAAAAGATATAGTTGAAAAGTGCAAGGATGAACCAAAACTGTTCTACAGATTCATAAATGGAAAAATTAAACTAAAAGAAAAACCAGAAAAGTTGAAGAATGAGAATGAGATGTATGAAGGCCAAAAAGACATGAGTGAATTACTAAACAAAAAGTTTTAGCAAATTTTCAAAGAAGAATCAGAATTTAAAGAACCACAAGATGAGAAGATAAATAAAGCAAATGTGGGAAATTACAGTAATCAAAGAAGTTTATAAAATGATGGAGGAACTGGAAGAGAGCAAAGCAGCAGGACCAGATGGAGTGTCAGGTTACATTTTAAAAGAGTGCAGGAAACAGTTAACTGAACTAGTATATGACATAGTAAAGTGCTCAATATCATCTGGAAGAGTGCCTAAGGAATGAAACAGAGCAGACATGGTACCAATTTATAAAAGTGGAAAGAAAGAAGAACCATTAAACTATAGACCAGTATCAATGACCAGCATAGCATGTAAGATCTGTGAAAAAGTGATAAAAGTGGACAAAATTTCTAGAAAAACATGATATAATATCAGAAAAACATTATAGTTTTAGACAAAAATTATTTTTCAAGTATGAAAAATATTTTTGCACACTTACCTGTTTCATATGACTTAGGAATAGAGTCCTGGGACTCATCCCTGATCGCAGAAATTAAAGACCCTCTTAAAAACCCTCCATAGTACGTACGAAGAAAACGGGTTGTGTATCCCCCCTCCCTCCACCCACCCACCGTGTGCTGGTGTAGCTCCAGTCCTTTTCTGCTCAGGAAAAACATGCAGAGGGGAGGAGGGTGGGTTTGAATCATATGAAACAGGTAAGTGTGCGAAAATATTTTTTATACTTGAAAATAATTTGTTGCACAACCTGTTTCATATGACTTAGGAAGATTCCCACATTTACTGGTGGAGGGTGCATGTTCTAAAAGAAACCACTAAGCATAGAAACCTAACCAGAGTTCAAGAACCTGGATGTGTTCTAGTAGAGACCAGATGAGCCCCCCAATACTTACAGCGTGTCCTGGGGTGCCCGGAAATAGGAGGTGTGTGGCAAGGCTATGTATGTAAGTGTGCTCTCATCACCTCATAACTCTGGTTAAGTATGGTTAAGTGCAGATGGCATACGTGTCCCTTCCAGTTGCTCCTTAGTTGACAATGTCACCTGCTGCAACTATTGGGCCAAGAGAAAACGTGTCGTTGTCTGTTTGCTCAACATCCTAAAGGTAGTTTTTGGCAAACACTGAAGGGGTTTTCCATGAGACTGCATTTAGTATAGCCGTCACGGATTTGTTACGCCATAGGTTGAGAGAAATGGCAACACCTTGAGTGTCGTGTGCCCTCACTCTGAAGTCCTCATGCAAGGAGTGATGAGCCTCTAGAACAGTTTCCCTTAGGAGGTAAGATAAGGCATTCCTTGAAAGTGGTTTGGATCTGTCTGAGGGGGAGACAAAGAGGTTCTTAGGTCTGGGTGTTACCTCTTTCATTTTCTCTGATAAGATGCGTAAAGCTCTGACTGGGCATAACACTCGCTCTTCATCATCAGTGACCGCCAGGCTCTTAATCCGGAACTCTCTAGGGAAGGGGTTTGAGATCGTTTCCGTCTTTGCTACGAATTCTGGCAAGTAAGAGAGTAGCAGGTCATCACCCTGCCAAATTATCCTATGGGATAAGGCCTGTAATTCGCCAACTCTCTTGGCAGTCACTAATGAAACAAGGAAAAGAGCCTTCTTGATGAGGTTCCTAAACGATGTGGTCCTCAGGGGTTTGAAAGGTGTCAACGAAAGAGCCTTCAGAACCACATCCTGATTCCAAGATGGTGGACTGACGATCCTTTTGGGGACCTGGATCTCGAATGACCTTATAAGATTCTTCAGAACTAGGTCATCTAACAGGTTTAAGCCTTTCAAAGAGAAAACACTACTGAGCATGGCTTTAAAGACCTTAATGGCTGAGAGAGAGACAAGTGGCAAGACTCGTGTAAGTAAAGGAGGAAATCTGCCAACTTCTGGCTGGAAGGACGCAATACTGAGTGGCTTGTATTACAACACCATTGCCTGAATTTGTTCCATTTATGTTAGTAGTTCACAATAGTGGAATTTTGTCTAGATTTCGCCACTGTCTTTGCCACCCTCCTGCAATAGCCGTGAAATCAGAGAAGTCGCTCGATAGTCTCCACAATACTAGTTGAAACACGTGAAGATTGTGGTGGAACCTGTGGAAGTGGGACTGATGGAGGTCTTTCCTGAAGGGAAGCCTCCTTGGAGTGTCGATGGATAACTCCACCAGGTCTGTGAACCACTCTCTTTGAGGCCAGAAGGGGGCTATCAGAACTAGTTTGACCCCCTTCGAACTGAGAAGTTTGTTGATCATCTTCCTGATGACATGGAAGGGGGGAAAGACATAAAGTTCCTTGTGGTCCCAGGGAAAGAGAAATGCATCTGTGGCCACCACCAATGGGTCGTGAAAAGGTGAAACAAAATTGGGGAGCCTGTAGTTCAGACGTGTGGTGAACAGATCCACTAGTGGGTGACCCCAAAGTTTCCACAGGCTGTTGCACACCTACTGATACAGTGCCCACTCTGTGGAGATAGTCTGATTCTTTCTGCTGAGACAGTCCGCCATTACGTTGCTCTCTCCCCTTACAAATTGAGTAAGGATGGTCACATCCTTGTCCTCTGCCCAATGTAGTATTCATTTGGCTTTGTGGTTGAGCTTGTCAGACCTTGTGCCTCCTGCTTTCTTGATGTATGACACAGCTGTGGTGTTGTCCGAAAAAGTGGCTATCATCCGTCCTTGCAGATTTTCTTCGAAAGCTTTAAGTCCCAATCTTATTGCTCTTAGTTCTAGAAGTGTGATATGTTCTCTTTGTTCCTGTAGCGACCAACTGCTGCTCACCTCCACTTCCAGAATGGATGCTCCCCAACCTTCTATTGATGTGTCTGTGTATAGGAACAACTCCAGGTTCTCTATCTCCAGTGAGTGGCCTCGGAATAAGTTCATAGTGTCTGACCACCACTGGAGGTCCTCCAGAACTCCCTGGGACGTTGGTACTGGATGAGAACTGTTTGCCACCCTCCTGTCCCAGTGGTTGGACAACTGGAACTGGAGGCTTCTCATCCTGCGACAACCTCCTGGGACTAATTGAGCTAGTGACAAAAGACGGCTGAGCAGAACTAGCCATTCCTGTGCTGTTGGGCAGGACCAGCTCATGAAGTTCTCTATGGTCTCCAACAATCTGGAAACTCTGTCTTGTGATGGGAAATCCCTCAAAATCGTTTAATGGATTTTCATTCCCAAAAAGGTTGTAACCTGCTTTTGTTCTAGATCTGACTTGTTCCAATTGATGGTTATGTTAAAAGTCTTGCACAAACTCAGGAGCTTTTCCCTTGACCTCCTTGCCTCCTGACTGGAGGCCACCAGTAGAAGCCAGTCATCTAGGTAACGGATCAATTGTATCCCTTGCTGGTGTAAAGCCACTGAAACTAGACCCATCACTCTTGTAAAGAGTGAACTGAAATGTTTGATCCCCCAGAAAAAATGAAGAAATTTCCTGCTTTCCTGATGGACAGGAATCTGAAGACAGGCGTCTTGAAGATCGACAGACAACATCCAGTCCCCTCTTTGCACTGCCGACATCACTGATGTACTTGTCTCCATTCAAAACTGTGGATGGGCCGATTTAGAACCGAAAGATCTATTACCGGACGAAACCTGCCCGTAGCTTTGGACACCACAAAGATGCGGCTGTAGAACCCCGGGCCAGAGGGCACCGACTCCACCACTCCATTTCTCAAGAGAGACTGTATCTCCTCCTTTAGGGCTCTTCCTCTCACTGAGTTGGGAGAGTAACTCCTAAGGTGTAATGGGAAATCTGAAAGTGGTGGATGACTGGTGAAAGGGATGTGATAGCCTTCTCTGAGTACTTCCACTACCCATGGTTTGGCTCCTTTCTCCTGCCATACTTCCCAACTTTGTGAGAGACATGCCGCTACCTGTGAGGTCAAGGGGAGAGGCTCCTATTTGCGAATAGGACTTGCTCAGGCCTGCCGTATTCTACCTCCCCCTTTGCATGTTGTTAGGTGAGGCAGGACAGCTTGGTTTCTTGAAGTTAGAGACCTGCCGTTGTGGTTGTCAATAACTTGAGGTGGATGATTTATTCGCTGGGTGACTACTCAAAGGGAACTCAGCTTGTTGGTGTCTCTTCTTTAGCACAGCTGCAGCGGCCTCTTGAAAGGATTTAGTGGCCTTCACATCTGAGTGCTTTCTTGCTTGAGCCACCTTATCTTCCTCAAAGAGGAATGGGGAGTCTACTGATGACTGAAGTAGAATCTGTTTGTCTGAGACAGAGAAGGATGAGGGTAGGGTTTTCAAAACCACTTGCCTCCTGAACATCATTAAGTTAGAGAGCACCATTGTGGTCTCCCATGTAGCATTCTGCATTGCCTGCTGTTGTTCAGGACAACCTCTCCTAATTCAGCCAGTCACAAGAAAGCCCTGAATATCCAGAATTGGAAATTCTGAATTTCCCGTATCCCCTGCACAGCTTCCTCTAAGTGGAGGATGTCGGTGCCAGACAGGGATGGACAAAGATCGGAGGCATTCCTGGGAAGAAAGTGAGCTAAGGACGGGTTCACCACAGAACCCTTTCCCCTCTGTGCATCATCGCTGACTTTGTACCACTTCCTCTTTGCTCTTTGCGTATAAGGAAGTGTGGCCAAGCTCCCACTACGTAAACGATCCAAGACCCACCTATCTACGAATCTGACTGAATTCGTTAGTGGTCGCAACCAGCGAAAAGGTGTAAAAGAATCCTTTCCCTTCCATTGTACAAAATCTTCTTGACCTGGTCCTAGAGATCGCTCGTGAAAATCCTCCTGAACACCTTTGGACTCTTCGAATTGGCTGTTAACAAAGTTTGTCAATTTTAGGAAGTCTGAAGATTTGGCCTCTGTATGCTGTTCCTCCTCCCCCGGCAATGATTCACACGAATCTTCATAGGTGTTCTGCAGAGGGATGCCAAGTTCTTGTGGAGCATAAAACTTGTCTTCCAAGGAACTCGCTGGAGGGTTCAGGGGATGTGGTTTGTTAGTCTTCATCTGGTGCGAAGCTACTGAACCATGGGCATCAGCCCCACCCCTCTCCAAAGCTGTGGAGTACTTGTCGGCCAAAGTGTGTCTTCTTACAGCAGGGTAGTGTTGAGGTGCATGGGTAACAGGGACCGTGGGGGCAACCTCAGTAACACTTTTTGACCCCTTGCTACGAGATAAACGGTAGGGGAGAGGCGCATGGGTGACAGGGACCGTGGGAGCAACCTCAGTTGCCCGCTCATTATGAGATAAACGGTCATGTCGTGAACGTTTAACTCGTCCTCCCAGGTCCTTAGGCTCCCTTCTGGACCTCTTCCTGGGAAAGCAGGCTTGATCCTGTGTCAGAGGGCCCCTGTTTGCATGAATAGTCAGTATGTGGGGGGGAACTGATGCATCCTGTGGGATGCCTTCGTGCTGGTTTCCTGCTCCTTGTACCCCTAAGCTAACTACACTAAATGAGGGATTCCTGGGAGCACCCACTGTCAACTGTCCCTCACTGGCCAATCCGACTTGTCTCATATCAATGAGCTGAACATCGTCAGTGGGGGATGGGACAAAGAACGTGACCTCAGTTGACAGTGGGGGGGCTGTTGAAACCAAAAGGTAGTTAGGAAGCTCCCTAACCACTGTCTCCTTAACGACCTCCTTAACTACGTCCTTCAGACTCTTGTGTTTGTCAGTGTTAGACACGCCCAGGAAGTTAGCAAACTGAGACATTACACGTAGCACATTAGATAACTATGTCTGCAAAAACGGCCGATGGATGTGACTCTACCTGTGAGGCTGAAGGGCCAGGGTCCACACTGGAATGGGCCAAGAGAACAGAGCCCTCCAGTAGTTCAGTCATTTGCACCAAACCCTCAGGTTCTGATTTCCCGAGGGAGGATGATGACGAGTGACGTAAGGAAGTACATTTCTTACTATAAGACTTACGTTTCCCTTCTAGGATGTGTTGGTGCTTGTAGGCTTTAAGCAAGGTGTCTTCCTTCCAATCCTTACACTCATCATAAAAAATCATAAATCAAGTTTTTAATTATAATTTTTTCCAACATTGCAACCTTCAGTTCTAACTTTCTATCTTTTTAAGAAATTTAAGTTTATTTCCACAAAAAGAAGATCCTTATGCACATATCTGTTCACAATCTTCTTCCTAACTAATATCAGTTCCACATAGAAAGATCTATTGATGGTCTTCTAGCTTTCTTTACTGAATCTTGGTCATTCTATTGAAAGGATTTTGGTGAAACCTTTGCTGTTGCATTAGATGTATCAAAAGCCTTTGATGGAGTCTGGTATAAATGTTTAATCTTTATGCTTTGCTCATACAGTTTTTATCCATCTCTCTGCATCGTTATCTCAAGTTTCCTTTCCAGCCATTTTATTACTGTGGTGACAGATGGCCACTATTCTTCTGACTGTATTCTAATATGTTCCATAGGACTCTGTCTTATCATCCATACTCTTTCTTATTCATAAATCACTTTTGCAACTGAACCTTTTCCCTAATCCACTCTTGTGCTAATAATTCTCCCTTGCATTTATCTGTCACTTGCTAGACATCAAACTTAACAGAAATTATATAATATAATTCATGTAAATAATTTGTATCTTTCTATAATTTCTGAATATGGCAGGAAAATCTTGTGTTGTTCAGTGTCTCCATCCATCTGTACAACACAACTTTAGTCAATTATCTCTTCCTCATAACACTCAATTATCCTTCTCCCTAACACTGAAAATGTTTAGAACTATAAATCTTAACTAGAAAATTCATGTCTCATTTCTTGCTAAAACTGATTCCATGAAGTTTTGTGTCATCTCTGTTAATTTTTCTTTTTCTCAGAGATGGTAATTTTCCACACAGGCCTCATCTATTTTCTGCATACAGTTAAAAAAAATATGGTGGAGCTCTTTTCACAGCCTTACTAAGCAGGATGGAGTTAAGTCTTTCATTTAATCAACTCCTCTCCTCTGACTGACTGTCTTCAGTATTCCACACTCCACTACAGTGTTACATTTATTGTTATTAGTTCTATATTTAATAATCTTCTGAACCTGCTAATTGCACAACTCTCTTCATCACACTTTGCATGAGACTTTCTACTTACTCTAATGGATTTTTTTTTCACATCCGGTTTTTCCTAGTTCATCGGGGCTAGGATGGTGCCTCCTAACAAAAGACTTTGGGTTTGGCATTTGGGAACCATTACCCAGAGATGATGCCCTTCCTACCCTTTGACTATGGTCTGGATTAGAACCTGAGTGCCTGAGGATCCTTTTTTTTTTTTTTATATAGGAGGGCCACTGGCCAAGGACAACAACAACAACAACAACAAAAATAAATAAATAAAAATAAATAAATAAATAGATTAAAAAAAACAAAAAAAACACTGAGATGCCAGTCCCAGAAAAGGGTCCAAAGTGGTAGTCAAAAATTGAAGGATAAGTGTCTTGAAACCTCCCTCTTGAAAGAATTCAAGTAATAGGAAGATGGAAATACAGTAAAATCCATCTTATCCGGCATCAACAGGACCGCCAACATGCCGGATACTTGAATAGAAGTGAAATTATGTCCACAATCACCACCCTACACTCACGCATCTTACCATAACAAAGATCAGCTGATCTTAATCAGCAGCTGATCTGATCAGCTGCTTAAGTGTAAGCACAACACGCTTCCTCTTTTCTACAACTTTAGGCATGATGAAGGCGTCAGGCGATAAACAGTGCACACGCGGGACTGAGTCACTGAGTAAACACAGTGCAGTGGGCTGTGGATGGCGCAAAGCAGTGCGCTCTGGTGGCCAATGGACAAAGTATGCCTCGCACGGGAATTTTAATCGATTTTATGAGTACACATTGATTTTTTATTGATTTTAAGGCTCGGGGAAAAATGTGCCGGATACTTGAAGATGCTGGATACTCGAATGCCAGATAAGAGGGATTTTACTGTACAGAAGCAGGCAGGAAGTTCCAGAGTTTACCAGAGAAAGGGATGAATGATTGAGAATACTGGTTAACTCTTGCATTAGAGAGGTGGACAGAATAAGGATGAGAGAAAGAAGAAAGCCTTGTGCAGCAAGGCTGCAGGAGAAGGGAATGCATGCAGTTAGCAAGATCAGAAGAGCAGTTAGCATGAAAATAGCGGCAGAAGATAGCAACATTGTGGTGATGAGAGAGAGGCTGAAGACAGTCAGTTAGAGGAGAGGAGTTGAGACGAAAAGCTTTTTTATTCCACCTTGTCTAGAAGAGTGGTATGAGTGGAACCTCTCCCAGACATGTGAAGCATGCTCCATACAAGGATGGATAAGTACCTTTTGTGAGCCACCTCTCTATCATGTATAGCATGAGAACAGGCTGTGTTAAAACAAGGTATGGAAGATTTAGGTCAAGAAAAAGAGTGAGGAATGTACGCCTCCATGCAGACACCATCACCTCTGTTATGCACTCGGCACATGGAGACGAGTCTTTGACATGGAAGCAGTAGTCATTCCAAGGAAAATCACCAAAATGCCTCCTCAAATCCCCCAACTACCAGAAACAAAATGCCAGAGGCACCTCAGCTTCGGGGGATCCTGAGGAAGGATTGGAGTGATAGAACAAGATACAGATATGAGATTGTGATCAGAGAAGCCCAATGGAGAAGAAAGGATGACAGCATAAGCAGAAGGATTAGAGGTTAGGAAAAGGTCAAGAATGTTGGGCGTATCTCCAAGACAGTCAGGAATATGAGTAGGCTGTTGCATCAATTGCTCTAGGTCGTGGAGGATAGCAAGATGGTCAGTGATGGGAGAGGAAAGCCAAAGCTGGTGGTGAACATTGAAGTCTATAAGAATGGATATTTCTGCAAAAGGGAAGAGAGTCAGAATGTGCTCCACTTTGGAAGTTAAGTAGTCAAAGAATTTCTTATAGTCTGAGGAGTTAGGTGAGAGGTATACAGCACTGATAAATTTAGTTTGAGAGTGACTCTGTAGTCATAGCCAGATGGTGGAAAACTCGGAAGATTCAAGAGCGTGGGCAAGAGCAGGTTAAGTTGTTGCGCACATAAACAAAACATCCAGCTTTGGATTGAAAATGAGGATAGAGAAAGTAGGAGGGAACAGAAAAGGGGCTACTGTCAGTTGCCTCAGACACATGTTTCAGTGAGGAAAAGATGATGAAGTCTAGAAGAGGAGAGGTGGTGTTCTACAGATTGAAAATTAGATCTAAGACTGCAAATGCTGCAGAAGTTAATGAAGAAAAAGTTGAGGTGTCAAGACACTTAGGGTCATTATCAGAAGAGCAGTCTGACCTGGGGACATTTGTGGTCCCCTCCCCAGATTGGGACTCCAAGGCTGGTGTAGGAGTTGCCATAATAATTTTGAATTTTTGAGTGAAAAGTGTGTGTGTAATTAGGTGCTTATAGTTTTGTGTGGAGGAAGAGAGTTGTCTTTAGACGGCAGGCTGTGACTGCCCCCTTGCATTGTGAGACACAAAGGGAAACGTGAGGTCACAGCTGGGTTTGATGATAAGTTCACAGCAGCTTTAGACGTCACTGGGAGTAATTATTGTTTCAGCAGGTGCCTATCACCTTCTCTTTTGACCCATAAAATGTGCACGGCCCTCCCTGTACCATAGCAGCTGCAGCAATGGTACTCTCATACATATGCCATCTATTTTACTAATACAGGAATTAACCAGTACCTTAACTCTTTGATCCCTTTCACAGATAAGCTTCAGAATTTTTTTTGGTTAAACTCTTTTCTTATGACTTGAACTGCTTCAAGAGAAAAGTACTAAAATATCTAAGGAACTAAATCAGCTACTGTTCTGGATACGCAAGTTAGCAAAGTTTTTTTCCTATTCATTGTGTCCTTGGCCAACCTCTTTCATGTATAAAAAAATTATGTAGATGGCATTTACTATACCTCTTTAACATGATTCTACATTGTGTACATATTAGAAACTTCTTCCCTACATAATATGCAATTCTTTCCATTTACCTTTGCTGCTGTGTAGACATGAAACCTTGACAGACTTAAAGTTGCTGTGGGGGAGCATACATTAACCACAGCACCTTTGTGTTGTCCCATCATTGCTGGCAGCACCAGGCCTGTGATGGCTGGCACATAGGCGACTCCCACACCCAATGGTCGCCACAGGTCTGGCTGTGCTGTCCCACAGATTATGGCTGTGTCAGAGTTCATTCCTGTTATATTATTGACTGTGGAAAGAAAAAGATGAAATGTAAGCAAAATCTTATTGATGACTGCCAGAACACCATCTTCTTATTACAGTAAAGTTTATTGCATTGTAAGATAGAATCACACAAGCAAACACATTCAATGACTTACAAAAAAATGAATCATTAAGGATTAAAAAAAAAAAACATGAAACAACATTTCTACTGTTGCTCTGCATCTTGCACCTGCTTTAGAGGTTAAATGATTTGACTTATTTACTATGTATATGGACTTGAGTGCAGATACACTCACACTCAATTTTCTTATCCAGTTAATTTAATCCAAAAGCAATGAATGGTTGCCACAAGTGCACAAACAAACATTCTGTAACTGAATGCTGGTGAGACTAGAAGAGGAACTGGAAAAGAGAGGATGTGCAGCACAGTGTCACTGCCACCATTACCATTCCCCAGCTCAGGGCAAATTACTTTAAGTCTGTGTTTATATCAGTCTACCCCACTATGAGTGTTTTGTGGTATCAAAGGCCTCCATAAGTGATGGAATAGAGCTATAGAGGGAATGATTACCCAGATAAACATCACAGGAGAAGAAAAAAGAAACCAAATGCATTGCAGATTAGGCAGCAGCAAATGAAATTAGCATCACAGTAACCACTCACAGGTACACATCATCATTCACCCACATCCATACTGGCCAGCACTTTACAGTTTATCTCTTGCAGATAAAGCTCACAAGTTCATTTTACTTTGCATGTGGTTTCAATGGTCTTTGGTGAAATATTGAGTACAGGCTTGGCTACCATATATGTACATATATATTAGTACATAATCAAAACACCCACAGATTGAAATACACAGAAACCCATATGAGATTTTCACAGTCAG
>NC_087154.1:13260744-13355744 GCF_035594125.1 Scylla paramamosain
TGTTTATAATTATGGAAAAGTGAGCCTGCATTAAGCACGGTTTACACGCTACGATAAATTGTAGCAATTTATTGAACACTGAGATAGTAACGATTTATTGGATGATTGAAAGAGCGTTTACATGCAACGATTTTTAATCCAATATTTTGTCTTTACTTGACCGTCATGGAAGAAACATTATGGTGGTCTGCATTTGGGATGTGTTTAGTGGGAGAAAGATCAAGAAAAAAACGAAAATCAAAAAGGAAATGGAGCCGTGATTGGTTAATGAAAAAAAACAAGTGTTTTCTCATATAACTCTGTTGGATACATTGAGAGATGAGCCGAATGACTGGCGAAATTACTTGAGAATGGGAGAAGACACTTATATGGAATTGTTAAATTTAGTTTCTCCATTAATAATGAGGTGTTTGCTTCGCCATCACTGTGTATTAAGTTTATTTTCGAATTAGCTCTTGCGCACCAGGACTTCACACTTCAGCAGTCAATCTGAAAATGAGCTAGATTGTAACGATATCTTGGAACCTTGTTTACACGTTCAAACTTGTCGTTACGATGCATATAGATTTGAGCCTGCTGGCACCAACCACTCAATCCAATTCCAACTCCAATAAATCGCTACGATCTCCTGTTTACACGTAACGACAAATTGTAACAACCTTTTCATTACAATAAATCGCTACAATTTATCGTAGCGTGTAAACCGTGCTTGCCATCCACACTTCCGATACAGTTTGGAACATTGCATTTATCGAAAAATGCTCTTGCTATCTCTTTCCACTGTTGATGATCAGGTACTGGCATATACTGTGGTTGTAATACCTCCCATACGGCATTACTTGTTTCCTTGACAATGTTATGCACTGTAGTCTTCCCAATGCGGAACTGGAACCCAAGGGAAGCAAAAGACTCTCCGGTAGCAACATGTCTGGAATAGAGAAAGAGAGAAACCCCCTATGAATAGGCCTTCTGTTTCCATGTTATTTTTCATCACTGCTGTTGTCATTAAAGTAATAATAACTACTATTATGACCATCCTTCTAATCACCATTATTATTTTTTCCACAGAATCCGATTGCAAGGAAAAATGGCATCAATTAAGGAGCAACTTTATGAGAGAAAAGAGGAAATTTACTACTCATACATCTGGATCAGCTAGCATCAAAGCCAAGAAATGGGTATTCTACGATGCTATGGAATTCCTCACACCCTATGTGACACCACGAGCCACATCATGTAATGTACCAACACCCCCAAATGAGGACATAAATTCTGAATTTGATATGGATGATGCTGCACCTGATGATACTTCATCAACTACTAATATCACGGATGCATCTGACAGTGTGCGTTCTGTACAAACAGCAACCAATGTTGACGTCTGTGAAGGGGGAAGTACGAGTACGTCTACACCTGTTATCAAGCAGCCATCATCTACAGCAAAGAAGCATAATGCCAACAAAAGACGTCGCTGCGAGCTTCCAAGTGATGTAGATGGGCAAATCGTGGGGGAGTTGCAAAAGTTGCGAGAACAAGCATTTTGTAAAAATGAAAATGAATCTGACCCAGACCGCCAGTTCCTGTTAAGTCTTCTCCCTCTTATGAAACAATTGTCACCTATCGACAGTATTGACATTAAAATAGAAATACATCAGGCCTTTCGTAGAAAACTCGCCAAGGACCAAAACTCTAGCTACGGTTACTGGACTGGCCAACACCAACATCCATCTCATACTACACCATCACCGTATGCTAGTGATAGTACTTCTTCTGAGTTCACTTATCTGTGAAAGGTATCTTTTAAGTTGGAGGACATAACAGTTTTTTTTTTTAAGTTGGAGGACAAATTTTTTTTAAAGTTGGAGGACATTTTTTTTTTTTTCTTTTTTTTTTTTTTTTTTAAAGTTGGAGGACATAACAGTTATGTCACACATTTAAAAAGTAGACAATACACCCTACAGTTGCCAAATAAAAATATATAACCATATCCATAATGCTTTCTGTTGTCATTTTTTTTTAATATGCAGAATAATATTGCCTAGTACAGCAATTCCCTCTATAGATCAGCGCAATACATGTAATTTCTACTGTAACAGAAGCCTAATAGGTAAATATAAACTTTAAGGCCGGGCGCACATTGAGACGCAGGCAACACAGGCGACACAGCACAGAGCAGGGCAGAAAACTGCATCTCACTGGTTTAAACCTAAGCACGCATATTGACACGCAGGATAGCACAGCACAGATGCAGACCTGCACAGATGCAGACCTGTGTCGGCCTGCGCGACGCAGTCATTCGAACGCAGTTTCCTGTGCCACGTGCGGCGCAGCTTGATAGCAACTCACTCTTTAGTACTCACAATGTCGTCCACGGAGCAACTCATAGAGGCTGTTCGCCATCAAAGAGTGCTGTATGACACTAGTCATCCTGATTATATGAGAGGAACTTACAAGGACGAGTTATGGGCCGACATTGCATTGAGTCTACAATTAAAAGATGGTGAGTATGGGATTATATTATATATATATATATATATATATATATATATATATATATATATATATATATATATATATATATATATATATATATTGGCAGTGTTATGAAAATCACTCTTGAGGTGTACATTTATTGTAATTAGTAATTATCGGGTTTTTTCAATGAAAACTAATATCTGATGCAGATTTTATTACACAACAAAATTTATAAAAAAAAATATTACCATGCTTACTGTCTATGTTCTCACTATTTTTTTTTTTTTTTTTTGTTCACATCATTAGCATTACCTTTTTCCAGTTATTTCTTCCTCTCGTCTCTTAATATTTTCCTCGACGAACACTCTGTTTGCCAAGGCAGACTTCCTGTTGCTGAATTGAAATAGAGTTTGAACTGCTCTCTCACTTGAAATGCAGAGACAGTACATCTAGATACATTTGTGTTTAATGAATCAGTTGATTATCGGGCAATGTTTCGAGTTCCTCATGCGCATCTGTTGACATATGTGTTCCCAAGTAATTGTGAAGAACACAAGCTGCCTTTACCACGTTATCAACTGTTTCTACCTTTATAGTAAATGGCCGCATGCATACCCTGAATCGAGAAGCCAATATACCAAAGGCACACTCAACTGTTTGCCTTGCTCGTGACAGTCTGTAATTAAATACTTTATTTTCAACATTATCCTTTGTCTTTGATTTAGGATATGGACGCAATAAATTATCTAGCAGTGGAAATGCAGCATCTCCAACAAACATATATGGCAATTCTCCTTGTACACCTTCAATGGGTTTTGGTTTAGGTATATTCAAAGATTTGCTTACAATTTTCTTTCCCAGTGCAGAGTTGCTAAAAACATGTTCGTCACTAAAACGGCCCATGGACCCCACGTCTATTGTAGTGAATCTATATGATGAGTCAACAGTGGCCATCAACACAATTGAAAATGTCTCCTTATAATTAAAGAAGGATGACCCACTGTTTGATGGTTTTCGGATGCATATATGTTTTCCATCAACTGCTCCACACAATGTGGCAAGTGCCACTTTTTTTCAAAATCACATGCCACTTTCTCCCATGTTTCCATTGTGGGTTCTGGTAAATAGGTTGCATGTTGTTCCACGCAGCAGTTGCTACTTGACTGACTATATTTGACACGGTCCGATCCCCCATTCTGTAGCTATAGCCAATGCTTTTATAGGAATCTCCAGTAGCCAGATATCTGAAAAAATATTAAGCTCGACTATAGTTTTACCCTGTTCTATCTCTCTCTCTCTCTCTCTATCTCTCTCTCTCTCTATCTATCTCTCTCTCTCTCTCTCTCTCTCTCTCTCTCTCTTATAGTGTTAATTGTGTTCTATTTTGTACAGGGGCTGCTGCAAAGGAGGCATGGCTGAAAACACGTAATTGTCATCGTGACGCCCTCAGGAGGCAAAAGAAATTAAAGGGTACGAGTGGATCACGTGCTGTTGTGATTAAGCCATGGAAATATCAGCAGGAAATGGAATTTCTGGTACCATACATGGCCAACAGAGAGACAAGCTCAAATGTAACTGGGACTGACAATGACACTCAACGGACTGTTGAAGGTGATATTAGTTCCGACGAAGAAAGGAGTACAGAACCCACCACTGATTTACATGAAAAATGTGCCCCATGACGACGTTCATGATGATGATGATCGCGATGATAATAGTGAGAGTATTGTGGACCCTTCAGCTCATTCGAGAACAATAAAGAAGAAAAAGATTCTAGACAATCGTAAAATGAAAGCAGATATTAATTCTCTACTGAAACAATCCACTGCAAATCATGAAGAGAGAGCCAAACACTTGAAAGGAAAAACCTGGAAGACAAACTAGGACAGGAGGAAAGAGATCCCCTATATCAGTTTTTCATGGCTATGTACGCAACAACGGCTAAAATGCCACCAGCATCACAGCACATGATCAAGCGGGAAGTATTCCGTATAGTTTCGGACGCTGAAGAGACCTTGTTAGGCATGTCTCCTCATTCCCAAGGTCACTCCTCTCACTCCTCGTATGGTTCTACTCCTCTTGTATGTACTACACCTACTGATCCATCTACTGCTGATACATCACAATCTCACCCCATGTGTTCACAAGAGCATCAGGATGCATCCCATGATTTCACATCAAATTATTTAATGCTCTGAAAGCCATGTGTGATTACGTTGTTTATTGGTGATGAATGTACTCTCTCTCTCTCTCTCTCTCTCTCTCTCTCTCTCTCTCTCTCTCTCTCTCTCTCTCTCTCTCTCTTTGAGTATGAAATTAAAATTATTTTTCCTATTATTTTTATTTTTACAACTCTTTATTATGTAGGCTAATTATGGAAACATTATTACGTATGAGCAGTAAAGCGAAAATGTTTATTTAGAGGATTTCTGCCTCAGTCCCAATTATTTTTCTTTTACAATTCTTTATTGAAACGTTATAATGTATGAATAGACAAGCGAAAATGTTTATTTACAAAATTTTTGCCTCAGTTCCTATATTCAAAAAAGGATTTGCAGAAAAATAAACTCACCTTAAAAACACAGCCAGTTTTTCTCTACTCCCGATTGGTTTCTGGGCGTTGCATCCTTCAGAGGATATGTCACTGTGTATCATTGTGTGTATTTTATTGTACCTTTTTTATTTTAGCTTTTTTATTTTAGCTTTTTTTATTTTAGCTTCAAATTGATCTCGGCTTAATCTGAAATAGTTCTTGTATCTTGCATCAGACAGCTCAGAAGTTAAAGCAAATTCTCCATGTGTTTTCCTCTTCTCCATGTATTCACTCCTCCACACTGACCTCTTTGCTCTACAAATGTCATATAATAACATTACTTTCTCGAACTCGTTTTCTGAGTCGGAATCGGAACTAAGGTTTCCAAAGTAATTTTTGGCAACAGCCATGATCAACACTACCGCACAGGACGACAGCCTGCTTCTCAATGTGCGCACCACGCCTGTGCTGCGCTGTGCTGCGCTGTGCTGCCCTGCCCTGCCCTGCCCTGCGTCTGCCCTGCTCTGTGCTGCCCTGCGTCTCAATGTGCGCCTTGCCCTAAACCTACCTTTGCATCCATTTCTGTAGCAATATTGTATCCATAACCAGACATAAAGCATGTCTATATTTTTTATATAATTTACAGCTACCTTAAACACTCGATCAATCTATTAGTGGAATTATTTTAAATAATACACTTACCTTAGGAAAATGGCCACGTCTTTCTTCAGGTCGAATTGCAAGACGGTAATTGGTATTCTGCTTCTTGATGGAGGGTCCCATCAACTCAACCAACATCTTAAATTGTTCTGTGGTCATCCTAAAGAAGTTATAAAACTTCTCCGAATTATTGACCAAATCTGGGATGGGAACAAATGTCCCAAGCTCCCAAATTCAGGTCTTCTAGAATTTATTGGATGCACCCATATTCGTTGCCTCCGCCTCCGCCTACGCTTTCTCAGCCACAACAACAATGCTATTTCTGCAACAGCAAAGACGTCCATACTCCTCGAAGGCTGCCTTGGTACTGAATGATGTGTTAATCAGATTCAGTCGGTTGGAACTATACCGATTCAAAATGACTCGAGTCAAATGATTCTCCATGAATTGAATCGATTCGATTCGCTTGGTGTAAACGCAGCCTTACTCATTGCTGAACATTACGGTTTGAGGGAAAGCATTCATACTTTAAAAGCATAAACCACATTACCAAAAATAAAGTAAATATTTGCAAAACACTGGCACATTGACATCAAATGCATCAACTAAGGGTCCATTTCCTAACTATTTAGATGCCAACAAAATGGAACATATACCTTAATTATGAATGAGATGCCAACTGAGGTTAAATAATGTCTACACACAGTAAAAGATATGGAACACATTTTGGCAGTGAAGTCTGTAACATATGATGGGATTACCTATAGTAGTGGACTGTGTGTTAGTCTAGGAGAAAATGGAGATTTACTGTCTTTTGGGTATATTATAGAGGTTTTCTTGATTAATGGGCAGCCTTTCCTCCATTGCAACCTTATGGAAACAGTTGATTACTCTGTTCACTTCCATTCCTATAAAGTTAGATCTAGCATAGAAACTGTTGTTGACATTCATCAACTCCCTGATCCTCATCCTAATTCAGTGTATCAGATTTCTGAATATTTGTTTTTTTGTTACTGTTAGGTATCATGTAATACTGTAAACTGTGTGTGTGTGTGTGTGTGTGTGTGTGTGTGTGTGTAAGCACTGTTGTCCGGAGTAACCTCCGCTTTACTATTTAAACTTCAGAAATGATGAGACTTCACGTCACCGTAACCTCCTACAAAAAGATAATGTGTTTGACCCCTGAATTTGCCACTCTTGCTGGCCTAACAAAATTAATAAGATAAAAATTTCCTGCTGCTTCCTTACCAAAGAATATATTAATTCAGTCAGCACTTATTTGAGGGGGAGGATTTTTCTGAATGGGTTGACCTAGATGAAGACACAATCAGGACTTTTGAAGATCAGAAGATCCATAAACTGAAAGTAGTGGGTCTAGATGACCCTTGTGAAAGTGCCATCACATCAGTCCTAGTCCCAGAGCATCTGCCAGACAAGAACTAGAGACTGATGATGTGCAACCTACTTCAAGTACCTCATCACATTCATCACTAACTGTACCAGCTTCCTCTTCTGCGCCTCCTGAGTCTGAGTAAGTTTAACAGTCCGATTGGCAATATTAATGCCTACTAACATATATCTTGATTGCGAATATCTAAGAAATATTGTGTGCCTACGTATATTAAACTGAACCAAAGCATCTTTAAAACAAAGCATGAGACAAGTATACAAATTATCACATACATGTATTATATGTTATTCTGTCAGCTCAAAGCCTGGAAAGGATCATGTCACTGCCTTCCCTGTCAAGTACAGGATTTGTGTCCAGCACTTACCTCATGGTATCAAGAGAAAACAAGAAAAAAACATACCTCTCGATCAGCAGGATGTGCGACACCTGCTTGCCAGTATTTACAATCATGTGACTGAACAGTATGAAAGTATTATTTGAAAGTATACACTTTTTCTTTTTTAACTATAACTAGCATGTTATTTTAGCTATCAGAATAATGTAGAGCAACATCTCAACTCCACTTTATGTGTGAACACACACACACACACACACGTGTGTGTGTGTGTGTGTGTGTGTGTGTGTGTGTGTGTGTGTGTGTGTGTGTGTGTGTGTGTGTTTGTGTGTGTGCGCATTCATGTTTTCTCCCTATATATATATATATATATATATATATATATATATATATATATATATATATATATATATATATATATATATATATATATATATATATATTCTTGTGCTGTGCCACAAAAACTGATAGGTAAAGTTAGGGGCATATTATGCAATGTTACAGGAGGCTGCAATGGTCATCTGTAATCACTTTGGTTCTTGAAGCTTGTGAAGGGCCAGAATGCATATTCCTGAAGTCTGTAAGGAGTCGTCCGCCAGCCTGTATGGACACTAGGCTGTAGCTCCAAAACTAACTGTAGGATTCTCTCTAAAATAGTCTCATTGAGATTCTCGCACAATATTACCTATACGTAACTTAATCTAACCTAACGATTACAAGAGTAAATGGACCGAAACATTACCAGACTTCGGGAATATGCCTTCAGAGGGATACGGGTTAAGGTCGCTTCACACACATCAGTGCCGTATTCGTTCCGTGCTGTTCAGTGCTTCAGTGTCGGTATAAAAAAAATAAATAAAAATCATTTTGGAATTCGGCGGAAGCATTTACACGCGTCCGGCGAAGTACCGTGTTTTGACTGAAGTGACTTACGTCTCCGTTCCGTGAAATGGAATATCGTCGTCACCGATATTTTAAAAATTTTCACGGATGTCGGACGAGTGTTTGAAATAAAACAGAAGAAATTTAAATGGTGATAAATACTCTTTTTAATTGATGTAATTAATCACATTGTACATCATACCATACTACAACACACCACATCATAACACACCACACCATACCACACCACACATCACTGAGCAATGTCATCAAACAGTTTTTGGACATTCTTAGTACTGGAAAATTTGTTTCATCATTAATTCCTCGTACAGAGTAGCAAATTCTCCTTCAGTTTCTCTTTTTCTTCCACGTTTCATGTACTCACTTTTCTTTTAATTTTTTTGTTAAGCAAGCATCTTCCTCTTCATCAAGAATTATGACAATCATAGCCAACTCCACGTCTGAAAGGATGTGTGCATAGACGTCACGAAAGCGACATGGATATCACTGACACTGAACTTATACTATACTAATACGGCATTGATATGTGTGAAACCACCTTTGTGTGTACTATTCAGGTAGTGTACCCACTTATCTGCCAATTTCACTGGGACAAAAGCACAATTAGGTGATTGTTAACAATAATAATAATAATAATAATAATAATAATAATAATAATAATAATAATAAAAGGAGTCAAGCCATCTATATAGTTAGCTAGATTGATATTATCATTATTATTATCATCATTATTACATATCAAGGTATCATGACATTATTAATAATAATAATAATAATAATAATAATAATAATAATAATAATAATAATAATAATAAAAAAAATAATAATAATAATAATATTATTATTATCATTATTATTATTATTATTATTATTATTATTATTATCATATTTCAGCTATCCAACATCAGAACAGTATATGAATATGGCAAATGCTGTTTTGACATTTCCTGCCATCCTGAGAAACAGTGATCTCGAGGAGCATGAATTGCAGCTGCAATGGAAACTGCGCATCCAGCGCAAGTTTCAGAGTTCAAGGAAGAGGCAGGATTCCTCAGTGACTGAGGTGACATCAAGGAAAAAGAAGACTCCTTGCACAGCGCCAAAAGAGACTACGTGTCCACTGATGTATGGAGTAAAGGCTTACCTTCCACCAAGGCCACATTCAGATGATGAGTCATTAGAGAGACATAGTGGCTTGCTCTACATTGGATGAAGAAAGGTCCCGAGTTAGATAAGGTATGTGATATTTGTACGCTTGATTTATCTTTTTTTTTTTTTTTTATATATATTTCAGAGACTTCTTTACTGGTGTTGTTTAAAAATACCTGCTCTTATGTAAGCAATTCCAATGGTACTGGTGGATGGCCACTGAAAAATTATGCTCGTATTATATATATATATATATATATATATATATATATATATATATATATATATATATATATATATATATATATATATATATATATATATATATGTGAGAGAGAGGGAGGGAGGCTGGCGGGACAGTCAACTTATGAAAACTAATTTTACTTTAATGATTTTCCTCAGGCTGAACGCCTCATGCAGTTGACACTGAGAGACGCAAAAAAATTATCAATGGGAACATTCTTGTAGCAGAAATCCTGAACGTGTACCCGTGGATTCAGACTTTTGATGGCGTAAGTGTACATGTGTACATATATGTACACTTTATGGATTTTGCTACATATTGTTACTAATTATCAACTTTATTTGTAGGGCTATAATGTATATAGCTATTTATATTTTATAGTAGGTAATTGATATTTAACTACCGGTACTTTCATTCTCCCTCTCAGGCTCAAAGGCCTCGGTGACGGGAGATGAGCACTCATAACTAAGTAGTTATTGCAGAAGCTCATCTCTGTAACCTTCACTTATAATTATTTGATGCTTATATCTTTACAAATAATCAAAGAGTTCCTGAGATTAGAACCACAAGCGGATGAACCAGACCCAAGAGTAGCAGTTTTGAAAGGGCTGGAGAAATATAGGCTCCTAATAATTGCCATTCTCAAAAAAAGAAAAGCAGTTCCTCTGTATATGGAAACCTTACTTGAACTCTATGACCACGATGAAAGTCAATGTGAGTAATGTCTAGTTCAACTTGTTCATTTCAGTAGCTGGTAGCAATTTAATAAATGTATCTTTTCATCATTAGCAATGCATCTTTCACTTTTATAAGCATAGTATTCATGAAACTATGCTGCATGCAAAAACCAAACATTGTATTAAGCATGACCTATGTACCTGTAATGCTTGCACCAATTTCTATAAAGGTACTCATTTAATTGTTAAATTCCTGCTCTTCTATCAAATTTTTGGCTGAATGCTATGGCTAAATAATTGTTTGCAGCATAAGTGATGTTAAAGATTTTAATAGGTGTAAAGCATCTCTTTCTCTCTCTCTCTCTCGTAAGGAAAAACTATTTCTAGTGTAAATAAACCCAATAGGCTGTCCAATTTGAAATTTAAAATGTAAATATTATCATCTTTTTTAGAATTGTTAGCTGCATCCTCTTCCCTTGCAGTCCAATAAGACAGGTCACTAATTCGCGTGGAGATAGAATTCTTGGAGTCACCTTTGCCGGCGCAAGTGCAAACAGTCTGATAAAGGTTTCTTCCATGGTTGTGATGAAGTTCAGGACTTCTCACACTGTTTTGGTGGATATGATGGGAAGAATCGGGGGTTCGGAACATCAGTGTGTTATGTCGGGGCATGTAGGTTCGGCTGGGGTTTTCTTTTTTCTTTTTTTCGATCAGTACTCATCATATTCTTACGAGGACTTACAAGACGAACCATTACTGCATTATGATATTACCGAAATAGTGCCTCAAGTAAAAAACATAACCGCGTACTCGTAAAAAAAGATCTGCTGCTGTGACACAAAGGACAAAAATCATTAGTATACTGGTCATTCTGAGCATTCAATCAAAATGCTTGTCATTCATATAATTAGTAGAACCATCGAGGAGCTTTATTTTTGTTAATTCTTGTGATAAAGCAATAATTACAGGAGGCTTTTAAAAGATTGGTACTCAAATTAGTGGACTGTCCTATTGGATGTGACCATATCTTCACTTTTTCCTTACAGTTAATTTTCTTTTGTTTATTTGATTTACTTTTTACCATATTTATTTATATATTTATTTATTTGCACCAGATGCTTGCTTATATTGGGGTTACTTCACCTGCTTGGAGAAAGGAAAGACTCCATTTTTACTAAGGTTAAATTTCAGTACCTTTGATTTTAGAGTGGTGTGTATATATTGAAATTTCTGAATATATTATCACCTTGAGATATACATCTACATATAAATTTTATTTTAATGTCAAAATGTTATTAATGTTTACACTACTATTTCTTCCATAAGGTACCAGAAGAACAACTAAGAACAGGGCAGTCTAGTGTGTCCATTCAACAAGTTGGGGACATACATATGTCAGACAGATTTTGTGTATTATTTGATGGTGCACCTGTAGCTGAACCAACATGTATTTCTGTGGCTGTAGTCTCATTGGTAGCAGGGCTTTATGTGTTTAATATTGAACACCCAAAAAATTGTGAACATTTCCTCCGTTTCACAACATCCCATCTCTTAGGTATCAAGTATGACAAAGGTAACACTTCAAAAACAAGATCTCTACTTGTAAAACTCAATGAAGTAAAGACAGAATTGAGCTACAAAAATGCATAAATCTGCTTCCAAATATATTCAACTCCACACATAATGCCTCTCTCTCTCTCTCTCTCTCTCTCTCTCTCTCTCTCTCTCTCTCTCTCTCTCACACACACACACACACACACACACACACACACACTAGTCAATTACTAGTTAAAGATTAATCAGTGAAATAAATACATAACATTGTTAATAAGTTTTCTAAAAGGAAAAGGAAATACCTGTACTTCCCCTTCCCCCCACCCAGTATTCATGAAATCTTACTGAATTATCTTGTTATATATATATATATATATATATATATATATATATATATATATATATATATATATATATATATATATATATATATATATATATATATATATATATATATATATATATATATATATATATATATATATATATATATATATATATATATATATATATATATATATATATATATATATATATATATATATATATATATATATATATATATATATATATATATATATATACATATATATATATATATATATATATATATGTATATAATATATATATATATATATATATATATATATATATATATATATATATATATATATATATATATATATATATATATATATATATATATATATATATATATAATGAATGGAGTACTCTCTCTCTGCAAATTGGGTAGTATTCTTCATGTACCATATGATGCATATATTTTTATTTTTTATGCATTTTTTATCTTCTTTTTAAATTTTATTTCTCTATGTTATTGCAACTGATACGTGAAGCTTCTTTATTACTGTTCTGAGCATTTCTGTAGATTTGTTTAGTTAGTATATCCCATAGAAATACTCATTTTCTTTTTTTGTATGGCTTTAAAGGATTAATGGTGACATAAGGATATGATCTCGGTTAAAAGCTTGTACAAAATAAGGTTAAATGTCTATTTTTGCACTGGTTGTTTCCCTAAGTTTCTTAAAAGTACTGTGATATAATAATTAGCAGTGGACTAATTAATTATTCTTTACAGGGTCTGTAACTCCTAACATTTAATTTATGTTAACTTTACTTACATATTTTTTCCTTTAGTTTATGAATGGGAGGAAGGTTTAATATTCATATCTTAAGAGATGCTTACTTTCTTTTCCACATTGCAAGTTTTAGTGATTAATACTCACAAATGTGTATTATTTAGTTAATGGCTTGTGAAAACAGGTTGTTTTTGTGCTTTTTTTTTTTTTCTCATACTAGGATGAAGTGTTACTAATGGAGTTTATCTTTTACATCTGTTTTATATATCATTGAAGTTTTGAGGGGAGCTTTCTGTTAAATGTTCGAGTGAAAAGCATATTATACTATATGATAAAAATTAGTGTTTCTTTTTTCATTATTTTTTTTTTTTTAATGCAATGAAATGGAGGGAACATTTAATTGTATATGAATATATTGAATTTATTACCTATTTCTTTCCCTAACCTTCAGACAGCAGTAGCTAGCTGCTAGTATTAAAGGTACTAATGATTCATCATCTGCCTAAGAAAGACTAACTAATTAGTCATTTAACTGACTAACACCTATGATCCACTTCACTAATGTGGTTAGTAGAAGCAGTGAACAGTACGAAGGCATTAGTCTGAGATATTTGAGTTAAGACCATACTCAGGTTGAGTGCTCAGTTAAGCCCCGTACACACGGAGCATCTTGATGCGCGATGTGTTGAAGCGACGAGTTGAAAAACGTTAATTTCAACTCGTCGCTGCACCATGAACACAGTCATGACGCGGAGCCATTTCAAATCGCTGAGCAGTGTGTCAATGACCGCTGAAGAAGGACGCACGCGCTCTCTCTTCCGCCCTGCTTTCATACAATGGCTCAACCAACAAAGCCGTTCGAATGGACGAAGTGTATTACCTTACATTTCATTGAGTTGCTAAAGCAGCACCCAGCCATTTGGAATATCAAGTGCAAAGAGTACAAGATGAGAAATATCAAGAGTATAAGCATGGAAACTCTAAAAGCTGACTTATCTTTTGTAAATTGTAATGTGCGGTATGAAGACATCACCAAAAACTCCATACACTGAAAACACAGTTTCACAGAAAAATGACTGCCATCAATGCATCAAAGAAGTCTGGTGCTGGCACGACAGATGTATACACTCCAAAGCTGTGGTGCTTTAATGATTTACTTTTCCTTGCTGAAGGAGAAATCATACGTACCTCAACTTCCAGTTTAGATGTGGAAAGTACTGAAAACCTTCGACAAGTAAGTTAACAATTTTGATGTGTGTACATAATCATGACCATAATTTATATACTGAAAATGTATATGCCAAACAAATTATTATTCTCTTTCTCTTCTCTCTAGGGGATGACCATGTACTGGCAGCCAGTTACAACTTAGATGGCGGAGGAAACACTCAACAAGTAAGTTCATAGTTTTATTATAAGTACATCAACATAATTCATATTTGTACACAAATCAAAATATCCCTATGAAAACTCTCTCTCTCTAGTATATACCACACATACGTTGTTGCCAAGGAACAGCTCCTTCCTCATTGCAGTACTCCATGAACTCTTTCCTGATGCCTTTTGCCTCATTTGTAGGATGTCCCTGTATTCTATCCAAAGGCAGAAGCTGTCTGTTATCACGCCATGCCCCTGGTGTTATTACTCCATCATCAATATTCTCATTGTCAAAGCTATCCACAGGTGTATAGCTTGATGCGTGTTCCCTGCGTAAGAAATTGTGAAGGGCCGTGCAGGCAAGAACAATTTGTTTTACTTTTTGAGGAGACAAATTTATTGAACTTAGAACACGAAATTTATTTGCCATGATGCCAAATGCGTTTTCTACAACTAGGCGCGCTCTTGAAAGCCAGTAGGAAAAAACTCTTTGTTCATTATTTTGATGCTTCAAAGGATATGGTTTCATGAAGTATCTCGAGTGGGAATGCATCATCACCAAGGAAGACGTATGGCAGTATTCTGTGGCTGTCACTCAGCTGCTCATCTGCAGGAAGCCCTGCTGTTCCTGCTTGCAGGCGCGCGCACAGGCTCGTGTTTGCCCACACACCACCATCTGAAACACGCCCATTTGTTCCAACATCTACAAAAAGGAACTCGTAATTTGCGTTCACTACAGCCATAAGAACTATACTGTGAGAACCCTTATAGTTGAAGTAGTAGGAACCACTCTCTTTTGGAGGTGATATTGCGATATGCTTTCCATCTACCGCTCTAACAAAGTGCGGGAAATTCCACTTTTCAAAGGACCTCGCCACTGTCTGCCACTCTTCAGGAGTTGTTGGCATCTGTAAAGAAAAAAAAAAAAGCTTCGTTCTTTCCTTGTACATGTAGGTAAATTTTTAATATTCTTAATAAAAATCAACTACTAATATAATTTCCACAGATAAGTGAATTGGCAACTGTGCTACGGAGCGATGACTCATCACTGGACATCCCATCGCCCCACTCTATGCCATCACCTGCACCCAGCGTGACAAATGCATCTTCAGTCAACCCTTCGCCGTCGCCTTCCAACCTTTCTGCCTGTAGTTCAAGTGGGACTTCAAAAAAGAGGAAGGCAGTTGACCAAACTGATAAAGTTTTGGAAATTGCTCTTAGTAAACTCTCATCCCTTCCCAGTTATATGGATGTAGATCCATATCTCGACAGCATAGCAAAGTTAGTTTATAATGGGCTTAAGAATATGAGTGAAGACCAGCGGAAATTGGCCAGGAAGCTAATATTTGATGCTCTAAGCATGGGTGACATGGGAAATATTACTAGGGAACATCAGATATTGCGAGTAGTAGGTTCGGACAATTTCATGGCATGAAAAGGTAGTTAAGTATTTAGGTTACAGCATATTGCCGTACAAAGTACAATTTTACATAACTATTATGAACATTTTTTCTTTTTGTTCATGTGATATGTAAAAATAATAAAGGAATGAAAACTATCAGTACGTACTTTGTATCCACCTTATGAAACTCACCTTAAGATAATCCTCCCTTAGGACATTATAGATGGCTGCACAGGTTTCAGGGATGATCAGACCGAGGCTCTGTTTTGAAATTCTAGTGGAATACTGGAGACTTGTGTAGGATCCTCCAGCGGCAAGGAAGCGAAGTGTTGCTTCAAGACGAGCACCCGGTGGTATGCTGTCTCGGATGCCGGTGTCCTGCTTACAAATATATGGATCTATTTTTTTCAGCAATTCATGAAATGCAGTGAATGGCATTCGCGTATAATTTTCAAAGTCTGTTTGATTTTCTGCCAGTAGCTCAAGAAATATTTGATTAAAGCTCCCTCGCAGAGACCGCCGAGAAAGCCACTGTTTGCACCACAAAGTCCGACGTTTCTTTTTCAAAAGTTTTTTTTTAGCTGCACACACAGCAACTATACTCCACAGTAGTTTGTTCGCAGAGTAGAGTGTCGGCAGACATACTTCTCCCGTGAAAGCCAAACTATGACTGAGATCTGATGGCTCACACAAGGATGAGATTCGCAGTGATGCAGCCCGTTTGGACGCTAGTGTCAATTTTTCAACAACACTACTGCATCACGTCGCTGACACGTGATGCTCCGTGTGTACGGGACTTAGTCACAAATTGACTAACATTATGTTCGTCACTGTGACTAATGCTGCCATTCGTTCTAGACCCCATGGGTTTTACTAAGAAAAGTTAGTCAGCACAACTAACTTTGGTTTTGTGTGCATGAGGGACGCACTCATAAGTCTTCTTATTCGCTCTTTCAGAAGAGCACAAGAATTTACTGAATTCACAGTCCAAGAGTGGAATGAACGGTCTCAGACAGGAAACGAGACCTTCATAAAAGTAAAAGTACACAAAGCCATGAGTTATGGCGGCGCCGACATTGTACTTAATAATGTCGAGGAGAAAGCGCTTAAGGCCTATATGCTATATGCAAGGCCTATAATTACTTGCCAGTTGGATTCCTGCCCTGTGTTCATCCCTCCAGCACTTCCACAAATCACAAGGACTGCTGTGGAAAAATGCACATCTCCAATATCACCTCCATTCTCAGGAAGCTCTGCCTGAAGGCAGGAGTGTAAATACAAGGATGCTGAGATCTACGATCTCCTCTGCCTGGAAGATCAACAAAGATCCTGCTTTCAGGCAGGAACTGTCTCAACTAGCAGGTCACAGTTACGAGACTGCTAGACGATACTATGCTAGGGTTGCCATACGTCCCGATTTTCCCGGACATATCCGGAAATCAGATAACGAAATCTGCGTCGGGGGAATTTTCGAAAATCCCTCAAATGTCCGGAATTTCACCTTCCATCATTACTAACTGCTAAAAAATCACATTTATTAAATTTCCTTGGGTTGAAATGATGGGAGAGAGAGAGAGAGAGAGAGAGAGAGAGAGAGAGAGAGAGAGAGAGAGAGAGAGGGGTTCACAGAGTTGCAGCTGCTTTGGTTTGGTTTCGGTCAAGACTGACGTGTATGGGTCCTGTATGAAGTCGGTGCTCGCAGCCTTCCCAACGCCGCCTCACTTGACGTCGTCAGGGTTGCCATTTGGTATTGAAAAATCCATTTGGTATTAAAGCACCGTTACTGGTATTGGACTTAGATTTGGTATTGAAACGAAAGAAATTTGGTATTAAAAAAAAAAAAATACACACACACACACACACACACACACACACACACACACATATATATATATATATATATATATATATATATATATATATATATATATATATATATATATATATATATATATAAAATAGGGACACACACAGTTCAACCTCCCCGGTAAACAGCTAGGAAGATCTTAAGAACGCACCCAAGATTATTTTCAATGTGTGCTTTCAAGAAGTGTAAGTTGTATAGCTACATGACTGTAAAGGTTTTACTGATCGCTCGTTGATATTAAGGTTACAATACAATGTTAAAATTTCTCCAGTATTCCCGAGATCCGTCCTGCTTACCTGTCCGTGCTGAAGTTACACTGCGTGCGTTCGTGCGTTGGTTTACACGCAGGGTGCTTTTGCGCATGCTCTTAAGTCTATGACGTTTAATGACGCTTTTAACGTCATGGACGCTTTTGACGTCATGGTGTGTTTCACCAGTAATTAACAAAGATACTAAAAGGGAAAGATGGGAGACTCCGATATTAGCCTAGTTGGTACCTCAAAAAACTACAATTCGTGGTAAGGACGCTAGAGGCGCTGGCTGCAGAGTAAGCAGGGCTTGGTCTTGGGCCTGAAAGGAAGTCCGTCTCGATGTTTGCAGTTCTTCAACCAAAATTATATAATTTACAATTATATTAACCTATTGCTAGCTAGAAATCCTAAAAATGTTTTTAGATAAAAATTCTTCATGTTCTTTTATTAATACCAATCTTAAAGTAATGATTCATTGGATATTGGTTACTGGCGGAAGATTTGACTTGTGTACCTGTCAACATACATACAGGAAACATGGTTGGAACTTCGCACCCTTGTGTATTATGCAGAAGAGCCAAGCACACTCATCCTCAGTATGTTTTTCACCGTTTTCCGAAGGAAGGAGAGAGGTAGTAACGAAGTATATGTACATCAATCAACGTACCAGAAAGAGGGTTTTATGATTATAGGGTTTTATGATTAGAATCTTTCCTGATTGTCTTAACGTTGCAGGTAATTATTTAGAGTAATTGGGCCTGACGTACCCTAATTTATCCTTCCTACCTTAAACATAGCTTAATCTACACCAAACCTAAACCTACCGAAACTTAAGCAAGTGAAACCGTTATTTTTTCAGATAAAAACCCCACTCAGTGTCACAGTTGTGCTGGGTTTGTTGTACGTAGACTAGGATACTATGAATAATTTACTTTGGTTAAGGTTAAGCAAAGGTAAAGTGGATCGCGTACACAATGATGCGCATAGCTGTTGCGCTCATTCGCAACGTGGCCTCTGAGTTTGTGGTGGATGAAACATACATATCGATGTTTCATCCACCACAGACTCGAAGGCCGTTACGGAGATGAACGCCGCAGGTCTGGGCAGCACTGCGTATGCGATCTACTTTATCTTTACTTTTTATACTAGGTATTATTTTGATGTGGGTGTGTTTGGAACATAATGGTAATTTATTTCGTCGCAAATGTTTGGTTTTGTCTGAGGTCCAAGAGGAATGAAAGACTGCGTCCTGCTCTGACCTTTACTGAGTGCTGACTGCCTTTGTTACAAGTGGCGCGGGCTGGTGCTGCCGCGGGCATCTTTCAACATATCGTACACCCTACATCCCCCCTCCAAAATAATAGTACTCTTTTATTTGATAGAAAAGAAAGGGTGTACTGGCAACAAATAAACAGAAATTACAATAGAGCAAGGTAAACAGGGCGAGTAGCCTACGCCTCATAATCTTTCAGCCACAGTGGACGCTTCTTGTTCCTGCTTGGGCGTCTGTCCTGGGGCGCCGAGGTCGTGCCGGTGGGTGTGCTGCTGGGGTTTGCGGTGGGTGGGGCACCAGGGGTACTGCCTGTTCCAGCTTTCACACACCTTAAGTGTCTCCGGTTCCTCAGAGACAGACGGCCGCTACCGTCTAGCCTGACGGTGTATTGGCGGTAGGGCAAGACCTCTGTTTTCACCCCCGTCCGGTCCCACCGGTTAGAGGCCTGATTCTGGATGCGGACCCTGGCACCTGTCGAGAGGGGTTGGAGGCTCCTTGGAGTGTCCGAAGCTGTCACTGCTTCCTGCTCCTCCGCCATCAGTCGTTCTCTCTTTCGCAACGTTTGGCTCCAATATTGGTCCAATCGCAGGTGTTGTCCAGCCATGGGTACCCCGTCGCGAAGTTGTCTGCCAGTGGCCAGCTGTGCTGGTGACTTGTTGATACACCGCAGGGGAATGTTCAGGTATTGCAGGATGGCCAGAGTTGCTTTGTCATTGTCAAGGCTGCCGCCTGGGGAAGTGTTGTCCCTGATGATCCTCTTGGCTGTCTTGACTGCCACCTCAGCCCTGCCATTAGACTGAGGGTACTGGGCAGACGACAGGCGCACCGAGACCCCCCAGTTCCTGTAGAAGGTGTCCATCTCCGCGCTTGTCAGGTTGGTTCCTCCGTCCATAGACATGTGTTCAGGGGCTCCGTAGCGAGAAAAGTACTTCCTAAGCTGCGTCTGGATCTTGTAGGAGCTGGCACCGTTGGGGAAATGGGCCACCTCGAGCCAACCTGTCAGCCGGTCAGCATAGGCCATGTAGGTGTGGCCCTCCCACTGGAACATGTCAACGACAGTGTGCTGGAACGGGTAGTCGGGAGGCGGGGTGAGCTCCATGGTCTCCCGTGGCAGTGATGGACTGTGGATATCGCAGGACTCGCACGAAGCTCTGTGATGCTGCAAGTCTCCCTCCATGCCGGGCCAATACACGGACTGTCTGGCTCTTCGCATCATAGAGTCTAATCCCTGGTGACTAGCGTGGAGGTTGGAAGCGACTTGGTTACGGAGACTCTCAGGGACGACAAGGCGGACGTTTCCTTGATCGTACGTGTACGTGAGGAGCCCTTCGTTCATGGCCAGTCGTTCCCTTATGCCGTAGAACGGACGAAGGCAGGGGACTTCAAGTGACCTGCTTTCTCGCCAGTCTCCGCTCGTCACTTTGGCGACCAACATCTGATACACGGGGTCGTCAGCAGCTGCTCTTCTCACTGTTTCTTCATCCATTGTGCACCCATCTTGTATGGTAGCCATGGTTACTGTAGCGACGGAGGCCGTCAGGTCTTCGTCGAGTTCGATGTCTAGGGAATCAGGAGCTGCTCTCAGGGCCGGGTAGCGCGACAAGAAATCCGCTGCAGAGTTTTTCTTCCCCGGCAGATACTTTATTGTGAACCTGAACTGTAGGGTTTTTTCCTTCAGTCTAAATAGCCGGGGGTTGGTCACGTCTGTTAGTGCCCTGTTCCCCAGTAGCTGGACGAGCGGGCGGTGGTCAGTAACTAGGCAGAGGTTAGGGCAGCCCAGCAGAAATAGCCTGGCCTTCTGAAGACACCATACAACTGCTAGGGCCTCACCTTCCACCGCGGAGTACCCAGACTCAGCCGGGGTGAGGTGGCGGATTCCGCAGAGCGCCAGACGCCAGCCTCCCTTACAGCAAAAGGGTGTGTCGACCGTTGAGCAGTTGCAGTACTGTTGAAGGACGACAAATCCCACTCCTTCTTTGCTCCAGTCAGTGATGGCTGTTGTGGGTCGGGATCTGTCGTAGTAGACGAGACCATCCTTCGCTAGCTGGCAGATCGTGTTCTGGGCCTGTCGGAACTTGGCCTGCAGTTGTTCATCCCAGTATACGTGCTTTCCGGAGGGTTTCTTCAGAAGCTCTCTGAAGGGGCTCATTACTGGTGCGGTGGCAAGGAACGGGGCCAACTGGTTGACAAAGCCGTACCATGATCGGATATCCGATATGGTGGGCTTGACTGGCATGTGGAAGCTGTCGATCGCGGCTAGTCGATCAGACGTGGACTTGTACGCATCCCAGCCCAGGTGGAACCCCAAGAACTCCACCTCCCGCCTGCAAAACTGGAACTTCTCTGGCTTCAGTGTGATTCCTGCCTCAGCGCACGTCCTCAAGAAGTCATAGGTGTGCCAGAATGCCTCTTCAATGCCCATGTCATACAGTAGGGTGTCGTCCACGCATTTGTATTTTCTGGGGATGTCTTGGATTGCGTCGTCGAAGCGTCTTGTATAGGCGTCAGAGGCAGAGCAGTGACCCATTGGTGTCCTACAGTACTGGTATCTTCCCCAGGGAGTGATGAAAGTAGTGAGGCGGCGACTCTCCTTATCAAGCTCCACCTGGTGGAATCCCCAGTACGCATCAGCCACGGTCTTGTAAGAGTGGAGAGGCACGCCTGAAACCATGTCGAATGGGGCGGGAGTGTGGTGAGTCTCCCGCAGACACTGGGCGTTTAGACGCTGGTAATCCACAGTGCGTCTCGGTTGGCCGGACTTTTTAGCTACCACAACCATTCTCGTACACCATTCTGTGGCTTCGCCAGCTGGGACAGGCTGTATCACGCCCCTCCGCACGTCCTCGTCGAGCTGTGCTTTTACTTCCTCTTCCCAGTGTCGAGGGACGGACGCTGGAGTGTGGCAGGCATAGGGTGTAGCGCCGGGCAGGAGATGGATGTGGTGAGGCTTGCCAGACATCACAGGGAGGGGTGTTCTGCTGGTGTTGAATGCCGTTGCAGAGGAGTGTTGTCGAAGCCAGTTCTCAAGCGAGTTTACATTCTCCTCCAGGGGGGCGAATGGTATGGCAGGGGGCCGCGTGGGGCCGGTGGTGGCGAGTGGTTGGGAGATCGCCGCCGCACCAACGCTTGGCAGTGTGCAGTGTGGGAAGGTGTCCGGCACAAGACCCAAAGCCTTGCACGCCGCCAGGGAGAGGTAGAACTGCCTCGCCGACTGGATGATGTACACGTCTTGGATAGTCGAACGTTTCCCCAGGGTGACTTGACATATTGTTGATCCCATGCACCGTAGACGTAGGTTAGCCACATCGCGGAGGCCGGCCCGGCTTTGAAGCTGGGAAGGTTCGATACCAAGGGTGTGGAGTAGTGACGGGCCAGCTACGCACACCTGAGCCCCCGTGTCTGCCACGGCGGAAGCCTTGCGTTCCTCCTTGCCGTCCCCCCGTGATACAATGACGTCTATCGTAGGCTGGGGTGTACTGTGGGCGTCGGCTACAGTCACTGCACTGGACACCTCCGATAAAGGTGAGGCTGGAGCTGCCTGCTTACTGGCGGAGGCGGGGTGTCCTCTCCTGCTTCTGCAACATTTCTTCATGTGCCCCACTTTGTTGCAGTAAGAGCATGTGACTGTCCTGGCGGGGCAATTTGAACGGCCAGGGGCATGGCTGTCCCCACAATATCCACATGGTGGCAGGTTCTTCCTTGACGGGGCTGCAGGTGTGCGCGCCGCTGCCACGTCTGCCGAGGCAGGCTCTCCGCTCTCGGCTGCGGTGCCAGCCGCACAGGCGGCATGAAAGCGGCTACCCCCCCGCATCGCGGCGGGCCGCCTCGAAAGCACTGCACACGGCCCTCAAGGCATCGACACTCGTGTATGACTCGCACGTCTGGAACACGTGACGTTTTAACTCTTTTTTTTTTTTTTTAGGCCTACCACAAGCTTCCGAAGCAGAACGTACTCCGCTAAATCACACTGACACTCTGGGCACTGAAACGCACAATCCGCGGCCTTCTGCGCACAGCGTCGGAAGAACTCACCGATGGGCTCGTCTTGCCCCTGCGACGCACCGAAGAAGTCCGCCCACAGGGCCGCTTGGTTGGAGGAGCGGAGGCACAACTTGCCAAGCGCGTCCAGGGCCTCCTCCGGCGTGAGAGCGCTCCACTGGGCGTCGGTGTATCGGGTGTCCACTGCACGCTGCAAGGCGGGAACACAAGTGAGTCGTATGTGTTGTACCGCTTCTCGTGGTGGGAACTTGCAGAGTTGCATCCATGCGGTCATAGAGCGGCGCCAGGTTCTGAAGGTGGCGGACGTCATTTCGATCTCGCACTTCTCCGGGGCAGAGGTCAGGGGTTGACGTGCTGGGTGGCCGCCATGGCCGCTGCTGTCCGCTGCGGTGAGGCCGGCTTGTAGAGAAGACAGGGCCTGTTGCTGGACCTGGATCACGGCTCTTGCTTGTGCCAGGGCGCTTGTGAGGCCCCTGGACGCTATAGCAGGGGACCTGCGGGTCCTAACGACGGGTCTGTTGGGTGTGGCCATGGTGAAGGTCCGGAGTCAGCTCACTGCGCCATGTCTGAGGTCCAAGAGGAATGAAAGACTGCGTCCTGCTCTGACCTTTACTGAGTGCTGACTGCCTTTGTTACAAGTGGCGCGGGCTGGTGCTGCCGCGGGCATCTCTCAACATATCGTACACCCTACAGGTTTCTACCACTTGGGGGCAATTAACGGAAAACTGCTTCTTTGCCATGGAAACGGTTATCTGATCAGCGCAAAACACACCCAAATCTAACAGATGTAAGAAATATTCACTACAACCTGGTGTATATGAAAGGGTGACATTTCAAAGGAGTGACAAACAGGTATGAAAGGAGTGACATAAAAATGGAGTGACACCTTAAACTAACCCAACAACCTACCCTACCCTACACTACCCTACCCTACAGTAACCTACCATACCCTACCCTACCCTACCTCTGCCCTGCCCTGCCCTGCCCCGCCCTGCCCTGCCTTACCCTACCCTACCCTACCCAATCCCACCCTACCCTACCCTACCCTAACCAAAATTTACCTAACCATGAAATGTCATTCCTTTGAATTTTTTATTTGATTTGTCACTCCATTGTTATGTCACTCCTGTGAAATGTCACCTTTGAACGGCTCCCCTTCAACCAATGCAAGTGGTGTAATTTGAAACATTACCGCAAAACCTTAGCCTATCTTTTCCAAACCTAAAATAACACTTCCAAATACTCTGAAAGTAAATATATATATATATATATATATATATATATATATATATATATATATATATATATATATATATATATATATATATATATATATATTGTGCATAACATGCTTCATATTTTAAATTACTTAAAGAAGGTGGGAGACTTAATGTTGTCACAACATATGTCTTCTACTTATATTGTATTTGTACTGTAGTTATGAAGATTAATAATACAAATTTGTTGTATTGTACTACTGTTTACTTACTGCTATATATATCCTGGTAAGAATTACTTTTATTATTTCAATCAGTCTGGTGCTTTCAAGAGATGGAGCAGTATGCATTCCCAGTTAGCTGTCAGATTATGTTGCTAATATAACATTGTTTTCATAGGAGCATCACTTGGCAAAATGTTGTCAAGTCACCTCACATTGTGGGTAAAACGGTGGAGCAACTGCATAGAAGTTACAAAGTCTGCAGCCTTCATTTTTCACCAAGGAATTATGTGAGTGGCCTACCAACCTCAAGATTAAGGAGTGATGCTTGCCCAGATCAAAACCTTGAGAGTAAGTACATTTGTTAAAGATAATGAGATATGTATTTGCAGCATCAACATAATTTAAAAGAAATAAAGAAGGGAAATAATATATAAATGTAAGTAAGATTAGCAAAAAAGAAATTTGCACAATTTGCAAATGCATGGTATGTACCAAAAAACTAGGTACCTAGGTTGAATAATTTTGTTTTACAAATAAGTTCACACTTTTATCAACATGAAGTGGCATCATTACCTCGCACGATACATTATGAATAGGTACCTTTGAATTTAGTTATTAAATTACCTGTCCCACTTTCCTCCAGGCAACCAAGGTCCTCCACCTCCTGTATCCCAGCCTCCTCCACCTGCTGTGGCCCAGCCTCCTCCACCTGCTGTGGCTGAGGCCCTTCTAGCTGCTGTGGCCCAGCCCCCTCCACCTGCTGTGGCCCAGCCTCCTCCACCTGCTGTGGCTGAGGCCCTTCTAGCTGCTGCGGCCCAGCCCCCTCCACCTGCTGTGGCCCAGCCTCCTCCACCTGCTGTGGCCCAGCCTCCTCCACCTGCTGTGGCCCAGCCTCCTCCACCTGCTGTGGCTCAGCCTCCTCCACCTGCTGTGGCTGAGGCCCTTCCAGCTGCTGTGGCCCAATCCTCCTCCTCACCTCAGCCAGACAATATTGCTGCAGCACCAAATAAAGGTGAATGCTCAGAAAATCAACCCCTTCTAGGAAAGATTTTTGCAGCACTTACTGTCATCATATTGCTTATTTTCCTAAATTCCAAACCATAAGCTTATGCCATATGACCTTGGCTTTGTGGCATTAAGGAAATATCTAGGTATGAGGACCCAAATTTGCTCCATATATGAAAAGGATAACTTTAATTTCCATGACACAAATGTTTTTTTCTTCTTTTTCCAGACACAATGCTGACTATAAAATCAGGAAAGATGCCGTGCCTTCACCGTCAAGCCAAGGTACACTGCAGCAGGCTTAAAATGAAAAACAGCGCATTATAAAAGGTTAGGAACTTAAAGTCCATGAAATTTTCAGTACCTTCAGAAATTATTAAGTATGCATCAAATTATTTAACTGATATACAACTTAAACTATTTGCTTCTCAAATTAGACTTGAGAAAGTGATGAAAAAGGGACGACGATATACCAAAACGGATGCATCTTTTGCATTAGTACTGCATCACAAAAGCCCAAAAGCATACAGGTTCATGTCAAAGATCTTTGCATTGCCTGCAGTAAGAACCTTAAGGTCCTGGCTCCACAGCTTTGAATTTAAAATAGGTTGGAATGAGTGTATTTTCAAGCAGTTGAAAGAGAAGGCTGACATCATGGATAAGAAGGACAGGGTGTGTGTGCTGATGTTTGATGCAGTTGCCATAAAGTCTGGCCTTTACTACAACACTAGTAAGGACAAGATGGAAGGTATAGAGGATTTAGGTATGTATGGGAGGTCAGACAAGGTTGCAAAGTATGCAATGGTATTCATGGTAAGGGGTCTGGCACACAAATGGAAGCAAACACTTGGATATTTTCTATTGAACAGCAGCATCAAGCCTGACACCCTCAAGAATATGATCTTAAACTGCCTTACCAAATTGCAAGAGGCTAATCTGATACCAAAGGTAGTAATCTGTGAACAAGATGTGACTAATAGAAGTGTTTTCTCAAAATTAGATATATCCCCCAGTTCACCAAGCATTATACACAATGAAGAAGATATATATTTCTTTTATGACTCACCACATTTGCTGAAAAGTGTTAGAAACAACTTCATGAAGTATAACATTTCCATTAATAATGATACAGCCAAATGGCATTACATTAGGACATTTTTTGAGAAGGACAAGATGAATATCAGACTGGCTCCCAAGTTAACTGACAAGCATATCTACTGTAACACTTTTGATAAAATGCGAGTATGCATGGCAACACAGGTTTTCAGCAGAACAGTTGCAGCTGGAATTGACACTCATTCATCCCTAGGATCACTTCCTAAAGATGCAGCAACCACAGCAACTTTTATTTACAAAATGGATATGCTTTTTGATTGATTTAATAGCAACAATATTAACCACTATAAAAATAGCAAATGTGCCTTTACTCAATATAGCCTGGAGCAGCTAAGTGATCTGGATAGCTGGATAAGGAGTTGGAAGGTAGTGGGAGCTCATACTAGTTTACCATGTGTAGAGGACTGGAAGCTAAATATATCTTCTTTGAAAAGACTGTGGGAAGATGTAAGTACCAAGTATGATTATAAATTCATCTTAACCAACAGACTTAACCAGGACTGCCTAGAGAACTTTTTCAGCACAGTTAGAAATTTGGGGGGTAACAATGAATCACCAACAGCACCACAATTCATGAATCTTATTAAAAATCTCATCACAAATAACATAATGCAGCAAGGTGGTGGAGGTAACTGTGCCAATGATTCAATACCAATGCTGAACATTTTAGATATTAAGAGCACAAGGAAAAACCACTCACTCAATAGAGGTGCTGCCATAGCTATTCCTGAAAACTTGGACACTCACTTGGAAGGTGAAAATTACTCAAAGAATGTAGTGCTGGAAATTAATTATGTATATTTCTATTTTTTTTTTTTTTTTTTCTAGGCTAAGGCCCATGTAATGTGCGGGGATGACCAGACAGTCTCAGTATCATGTGACTAACCCCCCCCCTTCCCCTCCTCTCCTCAGTTTCCTTTTGTCCTGACTTTTTCCCCCCTCTCAACGTCACTGTGTTGACCACTTCTATGATAAATTTACCCCGTGAATAAACGTAATTTCTCCTGCTTGGCCAGGTTATAGAGGCGAATTTTTCACCTAATTCCAGAGAATGGGGAGCCCTTAATACGATAAAATTAATTCTATAATGGTAAGGTCTTAAGCCAGCTCAAACAAATCTCAGATAATTACGCCGCGCCAATGAGGTTGACGAATCTGATAAGTCTTCTTTGCTTCGCCGTCCTCTTACCCCTGTTGCTACGCAAGCCGGGAAGAGATACCAGACTTTGACTAATTCCCCAATTGATTTCAAAAGTCCATTGAATTAAACTTCTTAAAGTAACAACTATAAAGTAAACAGTAACTTAATTATTCATATTTTTCATCCCTGAACTCACAACCTAGTCGCCCCCCACTAACACAAAATTATAACTCTTAATAAATTTCTCCATTGGAAACCTTTATCCTTAGTTTCCCGCCTATTTCCTCACAAGCAAAGCCAGTCTCTCTCGGATTCTCCTCAGGTGAGCATGCAGTCTGATAATCTCCTCCTCCATTCCTGTAATATTAAGTAAGTGTTTGTTTAACAATAATTTTACTAAAGGAGTCTCTCTCGGATTCTCCTCAGATATTCCTGTTGATAAACTATTGTTCTGAGTGGATAGATATTCACATTTTTTCGTTCCTTTTGTTGGTTCTCTCCACGTGACTAGTGCAACCACCTGGTTCGAGATCACCGTGTGAGACTGTCCTCAGTTCTATACATACCTTTTAGGTATATTTTTTATTTATTTATTTATTCTCTGGTCTCCCCCGCAATTCAGTAGTCGCGAAGATATCTCCATCGCAGTTTTATGTAACTGAAGAGTACGCTACCATTCTTTTGTATTTCTGGATTCCTTTTTTTATTTTTTATTATTATTCGGATTATTCCATTATCAATTAAAAATCTATAAAAGTGTCAATATTTGTATTTCTTTTAATCCAGTGATAGGATTTGTGATTATCGTCTGCCACAAGGGAACATCACTCGTGGGCACTAACTGAAGGTGACTTACTTATATATATATATATATATATATATATATATATATATATATATATATATATATATATATATATATATATATATATATATATATTTTTTTTTTTTTTTTTCGTGGTCACTAAACTGGTGGCAGCGGTGGGATTTATTTCGCGACTGACCGAAAGAGGTGGAGACTGGAAATAATTGTAAATGTTGAAGGTGGCACTTGTAGGGCATACCCAGATTCCCCGGCATCTAGAGGTAACAAATGTGCAAATTAGGATATTCAGAGCCCCTGGAGCAAAGGCTAGGACTTTCTTTGAGGATGATCGGTTAAATCGAGGGTAATTGTCTAGAGTCCTTACCGGGCCTTATTACTGGTCTATTCACTTCAATTCTTTTACACATACCTTCACATGCACCTAAAACATCATTTTAAAGTGGGGGACAAATGCCCCCTTCCCTCTAGTCCAGCAAAATTGGGGACATGTGGGAAGGCGGGGTTTTTGGGTGGGGGAGACATAAATCAGCGAGCGATTTTCGGCCTTTCCACTGCCCCTGTCCCCCCCAACAAGCTTGGGGACGTGTCGGGAAAGCGGGGGGTATTTAAGGGCGGGGAATGCAAAATGAGGTGAATTTAGCAAGTTGAACAAAGTCTACGGAAATTTTTCTAAACTTTTCAGTAAATATCCCTAAATGCTGAAAAAATCCCTAAATTACAAAACTAACCTTACCTAACATAACCTAACCCTGTCCCCGTTCCTAACTGGGGGGGGGCTGTGCCCCCCAGACACCCCCCCCGATACACTAAACATACCCTAACCTACCTAACCTGGGGGGGACAACACAATCACCCATTTCTCACTATAAATTGAGCATTTTCACATTATATATGTGATTTCACCATTGTAGTAATCGCTTATACGTGAAATAGCGGCTCTGGCACCCATACTTACATCAATATCCCTCTTCTTACCACTAAATCTGATATCAGCAGGTCCAGTGCAGCATCACTCGCTCACAAACACCTCATCCAAAACCAATAGATGATTGATTCTATGTTTACTTTTTTAAAAACACCATTCAACACCAAGTATGGATCTTTCTATATAGTTAAAACGTATCCAATACCGTTCTAACGATGATCCTTTATTGCGGAAACATTGGATTCGTTATTGCTCGAATGTATTTACCAACTTATACCACGCACGTCATCACCCTATAACGGTCTGAAATACACACTCAATTTGGGATCCTGTGTATACACACGGAATTCAGTACTAAATTAAACGCATTCAACACCTTGTCTAATTGATTCGAGACGTTTCTTTGTCTCGATTCAAACAAATCAACACCTTTTTTCGAACATGCACACGATTATAGGATGCACAGGGAAACCCTTCACTTCCTACTATGGCGGCTGTCTGTGAGGGGTGTCGGCTTTCCCTTTTAGAACTTGCTCCTATTTTGGCTGATGACACCAAGTTGTGGGATTTCCTAAGTAAACATGGAGTAGTAACCAGTGCGATCAAGTGTCCTACGTGTGAAAGTGAAGTAAAGGTGAACAGTGCATTCAGGTTTCGGTGCGGAAAAGTAAGCAAGAGACGAACCGGTAAAAAAGTAATTGCGCGCGTGTGCAAGACTAATCTTTCTGCCAGGAAGGGCAGTTTTGTTGGAAGTTCGGTGCTACAACCGAGCAAAATCATTCACTTAGTGTACTGGTTCTGCTTGGGAAGAGTAACGTACAAGGAGGTGGCGGCCCAAGTCCACGTGTCCCATCAGACCATTGTTGACTGGTTTTCCTTCTGCAGAGAAGTGACCGTTAATTATTGTGTTGGAAAATCGGTCAAACTTGGTGGCCCTGGCAAAACTGTTGAAATAGACGAGGCCAAATTCGGAAAGCAAAAGTACCACCGGGGCCGCGTCATTGACGGCCAGTGGGTGTTTGGTGGATTCGAACGTGATTCGAAACGTTTATTTATTGTCCCCGTAGAAAACAGGACAAAGGACACACTCGTCGCCTGCATTAAGGAGTGGATTCTGCCAGGCACACACATAGTGTCAGACTGCTGGGCCTCCTACTCCTCACTGTCGCTGGAGGGATATACTCACACAACAGTGAACCACTCTACAAATTTTGTGGATCCCGACACTGGCGCCTCCACCCAAAACATCGAGCGCGTGTGGAGGGACGTAAGGAGCGACATCCCCACCTTCGGCCGCCGCCAATATCACTTCGTGGGATATTTATCCTTTGTACTCTTTAAGAAAGTGTTCCCGGAGGCCCAGCAGCGGTTCTGTCAGTTTCTCCTGGCTGCAGCAGAACTGTACCCACCTCCACACTAAGGTAAGAAAGTTTGAGAAACATGCGTACCCTTGGGGGGGGTCCAGGTTAGCATAGGTTAGGTTATGGTATGTTTAGTTTAATCGGGGGGGGGTCTGGGGGGCACAGCCCCCCCCAGTTAGGAACGGGGACAGGGTTAGGTTATGTAAGGTAAGGTTAGTTTTGTAATTTAGGGATTTTTTCAGCATTTAGGGATATTTACTGAAAAGTTTAGAGAAATTTCCGTAGACTTTGTTCAACTTGCTAATTTCACCTCATTTTGCATTCCCCGCCCTTAAATACCCCCCGCTTTCCCGACACGTCCCCAAGCTTGTTGGGGGGGGACAGGGGCAGTGGAAAGGCCGAAAATCGCTCGCTGATTTATGTCTCCCCCACCCAAAAACCCCGCCTTCCCACATGTCCCCAATTTTGCTGGACTAGAGGGAAGGGGGCATTTGTCCCCCACTTTAAAATGATGTTTTAGGTGCATGTGAAGGTATGTGTAAAAGAATTGAAGTGAATAGACCAGTAATAAGGCCCGGTAAGGACTCTAGACAATTACCAAATCGAGTACTCGAGTGGGAACATGACTTGACCATCTTGTGGATAGGCAGCAATGACATAGAAACATCTACCAATCCCGCTAGGATTTTCTCCGATGTTAAGAACATCATCAAAGAAATCACTGCCAAATGCCAATCACTAGTGCATGTCTGCCAAATTGAACCCAGGACCAACCCTAAGGGAATGTCAGTGGAGAAATATAAGAAATTCCAAGTAGGAATCAATAATAGAGTAAAAAGAGCCCTGAAGACCCCAAACATTCATTTTAATAATATTCAATTTGTACAAGAACTGAGCGAGGATGGTGTTCACTGGGACGAGAGAGGCCAAGCTCAAGTAATCAGTAAGATCAAAAGAGTTATTGAAGGTCACAGTAGCGATAGAGAGGCAGTGGAGTAGAACACATTGTCCTGGAAGAAGAAAACCTGAGCGCATACTGTGTATCGCAGGTCACCTAACAATCACCCTGAGAGATTGTGTTCTACACCCAGTACGTTAAACTTCCATGTGAGCAAAGATGACTGATAATGTTCGCCTCCCAAGGGGTGGATTAGACCCGTGGCAGGACTTAATGGATCATAACACCAGAGAGAGCCTGGGAGCAGTTAAACATGAAAGTAAAGGGAAAGACTTGAACACTTTAGAACAGGAAGTAGAGGAACTAAAGCAAATCTTAAATCAACAAAATCAGGTAATTGGGCGCTTGGCTAACATCCCTAGCACAGAGCACCTAGCACTTCCACCAAACCCCGAGATATCCCAATTCTTGAACTCCACCACCTACAAGGTCTTGACTCAACTACCCAACTGCAAATTTTCATTGAACTGGTGGAGCAAAGTAGCAATGAGGACACCCGCAAAGTGCAAATTGCAAAGAGTAGGGTCAGCAGCGAGCTCGCGGCTCTCATACATAACCATCAAACCTTACATCATTGTCACACCTGGAATAGTATTAAACAATTGCTTCTATCACAATTCTCCCAAGAGGTTAACTTTGACAGGGCATGGAGAGACATAGACGCACAGACATATGATTGGGTAGAATCTCCCCAAGCATTTGCCAACAAATTCACTTGCAAATATGCCACCCTAGAGACGAGCTTTCCAGGAGAGAAACTCCCTAAATGTGAGAAAATTATCAAAAGAAAGTTGTGGCAGGGCTTAACCCAAGAAGCAAAGGCTAGACTAGGTTTCCTGGATGAGGATTATCCTCTTGATAAATTTATTAACAGGGTAGAACATGAGCGCCAACTGCTCGAGGCTGCCCATACTTCCCCCATTGCTAGAATTAAACCTGAACTGGGAAAATCTAGATCAAAACCCATTGGTAGCCCTGACCCAATAACTCAAAATCCCCCAGACCTAACAAATGCAACATCCAAGGAATCAAAGGAAATTTGGGAACTTAGGCAGCAGATTAAAAGTCTCACTGATCAAGTAGGAAGGTTGAGAACCTCCCCCTCTCCAACACAACCCGCTAAATATTGCTCACACTGTCAAACCCATAGTCACACGCTGAGGGAGTGCTGGAGAAAACCTGCCCGTGGATCATGCTTTGACTGTAGACAGCATGGGTGCTGGAGAGGAAATAAAGACTGCCCCGGAAAACCAAATCAGAATATATGACTCACCCAGGGATTCACATCCCCCGCTATCAATCTCACAGTTAACAAGAAAATTCTTAAAGCTGTCATTGACACTGGTAGCGGCTATACTTTAATCACAGAGGCTGCGGTAGAGAAATTAGAAGGAGCTATATCACAAAGGCGAGCAGTACCTATACTACAAGGGGTAACTGGTTCACCCTTACGAATCTTGGGGATGACCTTACTAGAGAAAGGAGTAGGTGAAGAGACTATACACAAACAATGGTGCCCTGTAGTCCCGAATAGCTACCTTGACGCTGACGTCTTACTCGGGACAGACATACTTTCACAAGCTCCTTTTCAATGGAATGGTAAGACAAATACAGTAAAGTGGGGTAAAACCACATACCTTGTTAATCATATCAAAAGGCAGAAAGGCAAGGTGTAACGAGTTCGCGAGGTACCTATTCTTCCTACCACTCCAAGTCAAACAGATCAAATCCGTCTAACTCATTACCATCAAACTTGATCCCTACCGAGCTCAGTTTCTTCCTATCTCGGTGAAAGAAGACCCATGAGAAACTTTGTTAGTCCAGCCTCAGCCATGTTTAACGCCTAATCATCACCCCTTGATTATGACAGTAGATGAGAATAAAAAGGTCCCCCTCCCATTTATTAATGATACTAAGGGCCGGAAAACAGTCAAACCAGGAACTCTATTAGGCATTTTTGAAAACATCTCCTCCCCGACGGTCAAAGTCATCCACCAAAAGCAAGCCACTCCTTCCCTAGAAATCCACAATGATCTGTTGCCACACAACGACCAAACAAGGTGTCAGGAGTCAAAGAGTAGACCACAAAGACTCGAGGAGTTGATAAGACAACAGAAATGGAGTAACCTTACTAGAGAGCAGAAAACAATCTTATAAAATATCATTCTCAATCACCATGATTTATTCATAGTAGACAAAAACGAACTTGGATTAATGAAAGGGCCTCCTGCTAAAATTAATATCTCTAATCCAGAGCCTAGTCGTGGTCCTAGGTACCGATACCCCGAGGAAGCAAAAACCCTGATATCAAACATGTTAACAGATATGGAGAACAGAGATATCATTGAAAAATCTACATCTGCATGGCTCTCTCCTATAGTATTAGTCAATAAACCGGATGGAAGTAAAAGAATGTGCCTTGACTACCGACATGTCAACAAACATCTAACTACTGACATTTACCCGCTTCCCCGCCTAGAAGAATTAGTTGAACAAGCAGCTGGCCATCAGTTCTATGCCACGCTAGATATGAGGGAGGCTTATTTTCAAATTCTATTGGAGGAAGGTAGCAGAGACCTCACAGCCTTCAGTGATGGGGTGACTCTCTATAGGTTTAAAAGGCTACCTTTTGGATTAAGCTGTTCTCCAGCTATCTTTACTAGACATATGGCCTCATTGTTAGCTCCTCTCGTGAAGAAGGGTTGGATGAAAAATTACTTAGACGACCTAATCATTTGGGCTTCAGACTTCACCACACTCAGCGAAAGACTCGGTGAAACTTTCGCTTTACTTAAAGAAAATGTGGAGTCAAGCTTAACTTATCTAAATGCGAAATGGCAAAGACTGAAGTTACGTTTCTTGGTCATAAAATTTCACAAGAAGGTAGTCAACCCGACCCAAAGAATGTAGAGGCAGTATTGGAAATGAAACCGCCCACTAAGGTCAAGGAAGTGAGACGATTTTTAGGTATGGCAGGATTTTATAGGAAACACATCAGTAATTTCGCTGAAATAGCCACTCCACTTACCAACCTAACAAAGAAAGATCAACCTTTCCTTTGGACAGACAAGTGTCAGGAGGCATTCGATACCTTAAAAAGATCTCTTGCCCAGGCCCCTATACTAGCGAGAGCGCAAAGTAACCAGCCGTTCATTTTAACAACTGATGCCAGTAATACCCACGTAGGAGGCGTCTTAAGTCAAACTCAGGAGGATGGGTCCGTCAGACCTTTGGGCTATTTTTCAAAAAAATTAAACTCCACTGAGAATAGGTACTCAGCTACAGATAAAGAAGCCTTGGCAGTACTTCTCTCTTGTAGACACTTCCATCATTATTTGTGGGGAACTAGCTTCACTATATTCACAGATCATCAGCCCCTTACTAGTATATTTAAGAGAAAGACCAAATCTGCCAGGATGAACCGCTGGATACTAGAGATGAGAGAATACCAATACAACATCCAATATGTGAAGGGAAAGTATAACTACGTGGCCGATCAGCTCTCTCGCCCAGTGAGGATCATTCAGCGATGTCCTACTCCAAACTATTTAGGCCTGACTTTAGAACAAATCAAGATTCAACAAAGGGAAGAAATTAAGTGGAGAGACATGATAGAGTATCTGGAAGGAGGGTCTATACCTACCAAAAAGTATCATAAGAGTATATTGCACCAGTTCACCATAATTGATGAGTTGCTGTACTACGCTAAGGAAAACATTGATGGCAGCATTCATTATTCATTGGTAGTTCCTCAGGTTCTGATTCCTAAAGCTTTAGAACATGCACATGAACTTTCTGGCCACCTGGGTCAGAAAAAGACAATTAAAAAGGCCGAAGAATTGTTTTACTGGTGTAATCTCAAGTTTGACGTAACCCAGTACGTAAAGAATTGCCTTACCTGTCAAAGATTTAAAACCTCTCCAGGGTTACAGCAGCCTTATCAGAAATTACCTTCAGTAGAGAAGCCCTTAGATAGGATAGGTATAGACCTGACGGATATGATTGCAGGCAGTGGTGGCTACCGATATGTGTTGACTATCGTAGATCACTTTAGCCGATTTGTGAAGTTCTATCCACTCAAAAACAAACTATCAGAGGGAATTGTAGAGGCGCTGCAGCAGTACATTACCGACTTCGGGACTCCTCACTCCATCGTCCTGGACAACGGGGGCGAGTTCACCTCCCAGATCTTCCAACAATTCTGCCAGCAACACCTCATCACCCTCTGTTACACCACTCCCTACCACCCGCAAGGGAACGCCATCACCGAACGACTCCATCGCACGCTCAAATCCATCTTGGCTTCCATGTGCCGAGGTTACCCGCTACGGTGGCCTCGCCTACTCCCTGTGTGTCAGGCCACTATGAATGCCGCCGTCCATACCAGTATCGCCCAACAACCTTTCTTCGCGTTTTTCTCCCGGCATGCGCCCCGAGTGGTGGGTGCCAGGCTACCCGCAGTTGATGGTGACGAGCAAGACGTGGATGTGGTCCGCCGGCTGATCCGGGAAACACACGAGAAAATGACTCGGAAATACCGTAAGGCGGCCAACAGGAAACGCAAGGAGCAGAAGGTAGACATTGGGGCGTTGGTGTGGGTGAAGCGAGAAACTACAGAGTCAGGAGTGTGTAAGAAACTGTGTGTTAGTTGGGACGGCCCATATAAGGTGGTGGAAGTTTTAAGAGGAGGCGGTGGTTATGTGGTGAAAGACCCTTTCTCGGGAAAGATGGTGCAAAGAGCGGCAGAAAAGATCAAACAGTTTCACAGTGAGGAAGAGTACGTAGTTGCGGCTCAAGACACAGTGTTCCAACCTGATATAGAAACTGAAGTGTTACCGCCTAGAATGCGTAACCGTCCCAGACGCTATATTGAGGAATGTTAATGTCGCTGGAAGAACGGTATAGAAAAGAGCAGAGTGCTTGGGGTAAATAGAGTCCCCCCCCTTACTTTTGCATGGTCTGGCTGGACTGGTTGTAATGAATCGAGGTATGACGGGTATGGGTACTATGTGAGAGGTGATGTAAGAATTTGAGAAGGAATAAGGAACCACTTTAATTCGCATACTACTACTGCACTCGACAACCCGTTCGGGCCATACTGTGGTGGTTTACTTCAGGACGTGGCGAGCGCTTCGCGTAATCATCTGTAGTATCTCGTGGTGTGAGTGAATGTGTGGATGAGTAAATGACTGTTCGAGTACTGGGGTGGCCGAATCTCGTTTCAGAGAGTGACAGTGACTTAACCTTAAGTCCTCACACCATAGGAGGTCAAGAGGCTGGTTGGGGTGGAATTTTTTTTTCTTCCTTGAGAGAAAGAGTCATGTCTCCAAGGGACATTGTGGTGATATGGCCCACAAGCCATTGTATGGGAGGGAATGTCAGAGTTATTTCCCGACAGAGATCACGTGCAGTTCGTCAGCCTGGCTTGGTTGTGTGGTGGTGAGGGGAGGTTCTAATTACTCGGATGTGAAGGTGTTATTTTTTTTTTGGTAAGGAGAAAAGAGAGAGGTGAAAAATTCTAGAACGGATGAAAGGCTCGTGTAGTGCTGGAAATTAATTATGTATATTTCTATTTTTTTTTTTTTTTCTAGGCTAAGGCCCATGTAATGTGCGGGGATGACCAGACAGTCTCAGTATCATGTGACTAACCCCCCCCCCTTCCCCTCCTCTCCTCAGTTTCCTTTTGTCCTTACTTTTTCCCCCCTCTCAGCGTCACTGTGTTGACCACTTCTATGATAAATTTACCCCGTGAATAAACGTAATTTCTCCTGCTTGGCCAGGTTATAGAGGCAAATTTTTCACCTAATTCCAGAGAATGGGGAGCCCTTAATACGATAAAATTAATTCTATAATGGTAAGGTCTTAAGCCAGCTCAAACAAATCCCAGATAATTACGCCGCGCCAATGAGGTTGACGAATCTGATGAGTCTTCTTTGCTTCGCCGTCCTCTTATTAATTTTTAAGTCTTGATCCAAAACAAACATCATCTCAAAAAACCAAAGAGAGGACGTATATATTTCATCTGGTGATGGCCCAGACTTCTTTGAGTTTTCAATTTTCCTGTATTCTCTCCTGAAAGAGCTACGTAGGCAGTTGATTTTCTTTATCACGCCCTCCCGTGTACAGTCAGGCTCAAGTTCCTTCAATATGTCCTGAAGTGCTGATATCCCCTTACTTCTTGCTATTTTATTGGAATATTCCTTAGATTTCACTTTCCATAAGGCGGGATGATCTCGGTAGGTATGTATGAATTGCAGTAACACCTCCCTCTCGTTCCTCTTTCCACTGTTGTCCTCCATATTTCGGTCCTAGGATATGCGTCCAGTACGTGGTTTGAAGCTAACTGAGGTTTGACGTTCGATGCGCGTTCACACATTACAACGGTTCGTGGACAATGAAGCCACGCCCACGAAAAGTCAGACTCGAACAGACTTTCATCAAACCGTATAACCAACGTGTTTGACAACCAAATACCCCGTTCACACGTTCGAACATCACTTCAAACTCGTGTCTGTCGAACCGCGTTTGACGAACCGTTCGACCGTGTAAACCCCCTTTTACCCCGAGAGAGCTGCTTTAATCTGGACGATACAAATAACTTAAATAACTTGGATGCTGAGGTAAGTAACAACGAAGTCGTATATTTATTTTACTTTATTTACAGACAGTAGTTCAGTGTAATTGTTTTACAAATACTTTATCATGACAAAGTACTACAATACGTTTATTTTCACAGTTGTATAATTTCTTTACACAAAACAGTACGCTTTATTATTTTACTTACACGAAGTCGTTTTGCCAGGGTACTGCACCTTCATTTGCAAAATATTCCTTAAATTTTACCCTTACTTCTTTAGCAATTTGTGAATAGTTTCGTGTTCCTTGACCATTTTCTAAGCCTGCAACAGAATTAGGATCCAATGATAACCCTGGTCGAATTATTTTCTCTATAATATCCTCCCTATGGTAGCAATCTTCTGGAGAATATTTTGAAGGACAAGTCTTTCTTAAGTAATTGTGAAGGACAACACATGCCATAACAACCTTTTCAATACTTGATAATTTCAGATTTATTGCTGTATGAAAAACTCTAAATCGAGAAGCCATTATACCAAACACGTTCTCTACAACTCTCCGTGCTCTAGACAGTCTATAGTTAAAAACCCTCTTCTCTGCATCCAAATCTTTCTGAGGATATGGTTTCAAAAAGTCAGTTCTCAGTGCAAATGCCTCATCACCTACAAAGACGTAAGGCAAGTTAGTATCAGAATTTGCAGGGGGGGCGTCTGCTGGAAGATTAAGTGTCCCATTTGAAAGCCGTTTTCCAAATTGTGTGTTTTCAATAACCCCTCCATCTGATACACGGCCGTTTGTCCCAATGTCAGCCATGGTGAATTCATAGTTCGAATTAACCGCTGCCAATAACACAAGGCTGTTGTACCCTATATAGTTCCAGAAATATGAACCACAATTTGGTGGTGGCGTGATCCGTACATGTTTGCCATCTACCGCCCCGAGACAGTTTGGGAAGTGCCATCTGGACTAGAACTCTTGTGCAATAAGCTGCCACTCACCCACTGACGTAGGAAACTGAAAGAAATAAAAATGCATAATTATATGGATTGTGGTAGTTCTCCATTATTATGGTAAATTGTGCAAGTGTAGGATTCACCATGACACTCGCACACATTATCTTCCTACCTACCTATGTACCTATTTAGCTACATATACTGTTAATGTAAATTCACCTCTCTTTACTTTCAGATTGCAGAAGCAGACGGACTTGAGGGAGATGATACACCTTGCACATCCCACCAGGTTAAAACGTCGACGCAAATGTTTATCTAAATCAGATCATATACTGGATACCGTGGCAAGGAAATTAGATGAAAAAAAAAACCTGATTCTGCTATTGATCATTTCGGGAGCTATGTTGCACGTACAATACATGCAATGGACCAACATACTGCAACATTAACTCGAAAGCTAATTAATGATGTATTGTTTGAGGCAGAGATGGGAAACCTGAATTCTTCAAGTAGAGTTATTGCAACAACACCCCAACATACAGTACCACTACCAATCCCATCGAATAACTGTTTATAGCTGTAGTACCAACGACAGTAGCAACACCTATGACTCTGACATGCAACACTATTTTGCAAATTTCCAGCCTTAATAGCACATGGCCCCAACTTTACTTTATGTTTACCAACCTTAAAATGATTTTTTTTGCTACAAATCAGCTGTCATACTGTTTGCAATAAACGCTTGCAAATCAACATGTGTTATAATGTATTTCTTACCTTTAGGTAGTCATTTTGCAGAACCTGGTACAGAGCATCACACGTTTCTGGTATGATTGATGATAAAGCGCTGGTGGAAATGATAGCTGAATATTTCATATTTAGTGACCTGCCTGTTGCTAAATAACGTAAAGTGACACTCAGTCTTTCATGTGGAGTTATGGCCTTTCTCATACACGTGTCCTCATACGTAATGAAAGGGGTGACACGATTCAGATCAATGTTCCTTCGTCCATCCGCAAATAATTACGCCAATCATCTGGCTCTAATTTCAACTCGGCCAGCAAGTTGGTGTGTGACATTTGATGTCTTTTTAGCAGCCAGTCCTTCGTCCACTTTAATCTTCTTTTTTTCCTTCTTAGTGCCACCGCTAAGGCAATGGCAATCAAATCGTCCTGGTCGAGAGGCATACGGGAGGCGGGAGGCGATGATGTTAACCTGAGTCGGGTGGAGAATGTATGACGTTTGATATACAATTAGTCTGACTGTCTGACAACTCTTCGGACCGTTTGACAACCAGGTTCGACAACCGCGTTTGACGAGCCGTTCGACCGTGTAAACCCGCCTTTATTTTACTTTACCCCTGTTGCTACGCAAGCCGGGAAGAGATACCAGACTTTGACTAATTCCCCAATTGATTTCAAAAGTCCATTGAATTAAACTTCTTAAAGTAACAACTATAAAGTAAACAGTAACTTAATTATTCATATTTTTCATCCCTGAACTCACAACCTAGTCGCCCCCCACTAACACAAAATTATAACTCTTAATAAATTTCTCCATTGGAAACCTTTATCCTTAGTTTCCCGCCTATTTCCTCACAAGCAAAGCCAGTCTCTCTCGGATTCTCCTCAGGTGAGCATGCAGTCTGATAATCTCCTCCTCCATTCCTGTAATATTAAGTAAGTGTTTGTTTAACAATAATTTTACTAAAGGAGTCTCTCTCGGATTCTCCTCAGATATATTCCTGTTGATAAACTATTGTTCTGAGTGGATAGATATTCACATTTTTTCGTTCCTTTTGTTGGTTCTCTCCACGTGACTAGTGCAACCACCTGGTTCGAGATCACCGTGTGAGACTGTCCTCAGTTCTATACATACCTTTTAGGTATATTTTTTATTTATTTATTTATTCTCTGGTCTCCCCCGCAATTCAGTAGTCGCGAAGATATCTCCATCGCAGTTTTATGTAACTGAAGAGTACGCTACCATTCTTTTGTATTTCTGGATTACTTTTTTTTTTTATTATTATTCGGATTATTCCATTATCAATTAAAAATCTATAAAAGTGTCAATATTTGTATTTCTTTTAATCCAGTGATAGGATTTGTGATTATCGTCTGCCACAAGGGAACATCACTCGTGGGCACTAACTGAAGGTGACTTACTTATACTTATATATTTTTTTTTTTCGTGGTCACTAAAAGAACACCAATAGCAATATAAATGTAGCAGATTACTTCAGCAGTTTTAATCCTTATTGTGACAATAATGGACTCCGTGACAAAATGGAAATAGATCAAACACTTGAAGAACAAACTAAACCCACCCATTCTTTTACTGAACAGGAAAATATTGTAATTTCAAGTGAAGAAGAAGAAGCAATTGGTTTGGCTTCATCAAATAGTAACATAAGTCTGGAGGAATATTTCAGTACTTTTAACCCCTATACTAGTAATGATGAAACAGGTCACTCCGATGATAATTTAATGATACGTGACAATGCTCTCACATATGTAGCAGGGTATATAGGTTACAAATTAAAGAAACTGCATAACTGTGATGTGTGTAAAGACAAGGCAATTGAGAAAATATTGAAAACTCTCAACACAAATTTTTAATGGGAAAAGGAGGTGACCGGCCTGAGCTACTGTGCAGTCCAAGAAAAAGTTTTATTGAATTAGTGAGGCAATTTGAAGATTATTTGGAAACAAACATCAACACCATTTTATATCAGGATGAAGTTAAGCTTAAATTATGTAAGAAAATAAATGAAAGTGTGAAAGGTATATTGACATTGTGCAGTGGCGTGCAGGAAAAGTTAATAAATACATATGAGTATGAGACTCCACTACCACATTAAATTCCTTAACAGGGATATGAGAGGAAAGCGTTCATGTGCCAATCAACCATATACAAAAAAAAAAAAAAAAAAAAAAAAAAAAAAAACACGGGAGCATCAGAAAATTACAAAAAATATCACATTTGTAATGTAATACATTATTCAGTTTATTTATATTTATATTTTTTTACATTTTTACAGGTTTGTTCCTAATGAAGGTTGTTCATTTCCTCACAAGGGTGTGTATTACTTTGCAAGTAATGTGCATGATATACTTTTATATATTTTCTATTTTCAACAATGCTTAAGGTGCAAAGCATGATATGCTTTTTGTAATGTGACTGTTTTGTCCAGTGTAGTACTGCATGTAATGTGTGGCATGTTCAATGCATGATTGCATTTATTTTGGCATGTTAAGTTTTGATACAATATGTCTGTACTGCTACATTCCAGTATTTTTTTTTTTTTTGAGTAAAGGCAATTCCAGATTGCTAAACATAATGGTTACTACACCTATGCATATGTATGCATGCATATACTATTTTATAGCTTTCTTTATAGGAATTAGCCTAGTTTATGTGAAGTATGATGAAACTACATGTGCTCTGTATTCTGATATTGTCCTTCCTTTGTGTATGTATGGCTGTAGGTGCTTATGTGTATGCATGATGTTATGCCTTATTTGTATAAATTAAGCAACTCAATATATATTAAAAAAAATCCCCAATTTTTCATTATCATTCACATTGAATTAATATATTTACATATGGAAATTTGTTGATTTTTATTTAGTAATCCTGTATGAACAACCAGAATGTAGTAATAATCCTTGCCTGATAATTTTATCAATTGTAAATAGCAATTAATGAAACACAGGAAGCCTCTCCAACAAACGAAGAAGAAGAATAATTGCTTGGCAATAGTAACTGGTAAGAACAATAGATGGCGCTGACAGCATTGCCTAGGTTGCCAAAACGTGTTTTATCTTATTTTTCATTGGTCGGAACGTGGAGTCTCCTATCTTTCTCTTCTAGAATCTTTGAGTAATTAATCACCTCTATATTTCCGGCCAATCTCAAGACACCACGTTACCATGTAGCCAACAGGGAACCACTGCAGGTTAGAGAGACCGAGCAGTTCAAGTGTGGCTTCTGGAAGGCATGGAACAATCTTGCTCAGTGTGTGATTTTAGCCTGCTACAATCTCATTTTAAGTATTTTGTAAAACCAAAAACTTTTTGATTAGTGTGTCAGCCACAAATTAATTCTTGACAAAAAAGACTGAGCAGTGCGGAAAACCTGCTTCATTACATTTTGATAGGAAACTGTGGCGGTGTCAGAAGTGGGTGGTCAAGCAAAAAAAAGAAAAAGGCGAAGTGCAATTGGTCACAAAGTATTTATAAAGGTACTTTCCTTGAGAAAGCACACTTAAGACTTGGAAACTGTCCTCCTTTTTGTGAACGTTTACTTTCGCGAGTGTTTTTCTTTCGTGTTTGTGAGGAACGAGCTACAACTCAGCGACCCTACGATTGTTGATTGGGCCAGTTTCTGCCGTGGTCCTTATCGAGTGGTGTTTGAAACAAACTGGAAAGATTGGTGGCCACAATAAAATCGTAGAAACTGATGAGAGCAAGTTCGGGAAAAGAAAATATACTCGTAATGTTGGCAGACTTATTGAAGGACAATGGGTGTTTGGTGGAATCTGCAGAGAAACGTGCCTGCTTCATGGTTCCGGTAGACAAGCGAGACAGTGAAACTCTTTTAGCTGTAATCAAGGAGAGGATCGAGCCCGGGACCACTATAATATCGGACTGCTGGAAAGCATACAACTGTCTTGAGGAGAAAGGGTATAAGCATGTGACAATAAATCATTGTTAATTTTGTAGACCCCGCAACTCTCGCACACACCAACAATATAGAACGTTTATGGAGAGAAGCCAAGAGCAAAGTTCCTTTGTACGGCAGGAGGAAGAAACACTTCGCGAGATATCTTGCTCGTTCCATGTTCCTCATGGCAGAGAAGAACCAAAACAAGAGGTTCCATCGCTTTTTGGAGGAAGTGGCAGCTTTGTACAATCCTTATACAGCCACCGTGTTGATAAAGGTATGAATTTAACATTATTTTTTATGCACTCGGTCTTACAATGCGCTTCTAGTTACCTTAAGGAAATTTTAGAACTCCACACGTATCTTATTTGAGTGGTATATGGAATGAAAATCTAGGGAAATTTCCCTAGATGGAAAATATTAGAGGGAAATTTCCCTAAAATAAAAAAAATCCAAGCTCAGGTTAGGTTAGTAACCTTAGGGGGGGTCCAGGGGGGGCTGTGCCCCCCCGGTTAGGTTAAGTTAAGTTAAAAGCATAGGTTAGGTTAGTAACCTTGGGGGGGGTCCAGGGGGTCGCAGCCCCCCCGGTTAGGTTAGGTTAAAAGCATAGGTTAGGTTAGTAACCTTGGGGGTCCAGGGGGACGCAGCCCCCCCGGTTAGCAGGGGGTCCAGGTTAGGTTAAGCAGGGGGTTAGGTTAGGTTAAAAGCATAGGTTAAGTTACGTTAGGTTAAAAGCATAGGTTAGGTTAGTAACCTTAGGGGGGGTCCAGAATTATTCTGGCGTATTGATTAAAACTAAATTTTACCTCAATTTTGTTTATTCTAGGGAAATTTCCCTAGATTTTCAAAGTCCATTTATCAGTCTTTTATGTCCCCCCCCAAAAAAAAAAAACCCAATTCCACAAGTGCCCCAAAGCTTGTTGGGGAGAGGGGAAAAGATTAGTAAGATATGTGTGGAGGTGTATTTCTTAAGAATTACCAACAGCTAGTAATTAAAAGTTTAATCAATGTCTTTCATAATCTAAGTCGGAGTTCAAGGTGAATTTTTACCTGTGCATCATCATTTTGTTTTCATCGTCACCCTGCAGACCCGAGACGCCAGGATTAGCATTATAAGGCTACAAATAAATAGTCATTAGTTACGGCCGCGCCGACGTCCGGTTCTCACGCTTCTGTTTCGAGACGCGTAGCCTACACGTCTCATAAAAGTCCAGCAGCGACCCTCCGGGCTCCGGCCAGCGGCCACTGCCATTTGGCTCTTGGCTGTGAACTGGGGAGGTGTCAGCATGTCGAAGTGGAAAGGTTCCTATGAATCTGGTCGCACTTACCACGCCGAGTGGGAAAAAGAATTTCCATGGGTAACAAAAGCAAAAGATGGCACTCAGCAGGCATATTGCAAATTGTGCCACAAAGGTTTGCAGCCAAGAAAAGGAACACTTAAAAATCATGCAGAGTACAAGGAACATACACAGCGTGCCTCCTCAATTAGCTTTGCCAGTACGTCCATGTTTCAGAGCTTTAAGAAAACATCAGATCCTGATAAAATGAAAAGAGCTGAACTGCAGCTTGCAGTAGGAATTACATGTCACTGCCCAGTTATTGCTGTAGACCACTTAAGTGAGATTGTAAAGCACAACGGGGTTGGAAGCACTCTTGAGAACTTGAAACTACATCGTACAAAATGTTCCAAACTAATTACCCAAGTAATTTCTCCTGCTCTTGAGGAAGACTTATCAAAGATTGAAACAGCTAAATATTTCTGCTTGCTTGTTGATGAGTCTACAGACGTTGCGAGTGACAAAAGTTTATGCATTTGCATAAGATTCTATGATGAGGAAAATGCTGAAATAGGAACATATTTTTTGGGACTTGCAAAAGTTGTTGAAACAACAGGTGAAGCATTGTTCGAGGCTGTGAAAAAACTTCGAGAAGATTGATATCAAGAAATGCATTGGTTTTTCGAGTGACGGAGCAAGCAACATGACTGGCAATAAGTACTCTTTATGGTCAAGATTAAAAACTGAGTCACCTAGTTGTGTAAAAATGCCATGTACATGCCACAGTTTGGCATTATGTGTGCAAAAAGGCTTCGAAAAACTACCCTCAAACTTGAATCCTAGGATTCATGTTGAAAGAGGTACCGAAGTGGTTCAAGAAAAGTGCTCTGAGAAGGGAAACCTATAGAATACTCTTTGAAACTATGAATATAAATGAAGAGCGGTCAGGTATCCCTAGTCCATTTATTAAAATGTCAGAAACTTGATGGCTTGTGCGTGGCAAAGTAATTTACAACATATTAGTAAACTGGGAAGAGCTTAAAGCATACTTCAACACTGCCAAGATCGAAGGTACCCAAAATTTCGCTACAAAGCAAGGTTGATGTGGGATATGTTTAACGATGGCCAGAACTACCTGTATTTTGTGTTTGCATCTCCCATAGTGACTGAGTTCGAAAGACTTAATGCACTGTTTCAATCAACAAACGGCAAGCCCTCCACATTATTTCACGAGTTGGATATTCACTTCACTTGTCGAGTGTACGATGAGAAAGACATGCCTCTACCTTTGGAAAAGATTGACTTTGGAGCAAAGTTCTTATCAGAGTGCCAGCTTCTGCTAGGTAAAGATCAAATGAAAGAAAGTAAAAAACTTGCAAAATCGCTGTCAAGAAATGCTGTTTGAACTTATTGAACAGGTGACTTTGCGGTTACCACAAAGTTGGGACATCTATGATGGACTAACCAAGTATATACTTTATTTCAACTAAAAAATTACGAAAACATGTTTTGTCATTAGTTTGGTATTGAAAAAGTGAATCTGGTATTAAAAATTGAAGTATTTAGTATTAAGTCCCTGAGTAAATCTGGCAACCCTGGACGTCGCGCTCGCGCCCCAGTCTCACCAGCTCTGATAGGGGTCAGTTTGGATTACTGTTTGCGGCCTTGCGACCTCGTCATTACAACTATCACTTGTTCTTGTCAAGATGCCCAAACGAAAGTGTAAATTCACTGCAGAGATGCAGAACAAACTCCCGTGCTTCAAAAAAGGCAGGGATGAGTGGGAAGCCGAGTGTTTGGTGTGTAAACCAGGAACATTCGTCTCACTGGCACATAAAGGCATTAATGACTTACAGTCACATGTGAGCTCTGAGAAACATAAGAGAGCAGTGCAAGAAGAGGGTTCATCAATGAAGATGACACATTATTTTGTTAAACCAGGAAGTAAAGCTGAAGATATTAGTGCTGCAGAAGGTGCTTATGCATTTCACACTGTCAAACATCACGGTAGTTTCTTATCCATGGATTGTTCATCTGTTTTGCTGAAAAAAATAAAAATAAAATTTTCCTGATTCTGAGGTGGCAAGAAAGTTTTCTAGTGCTCGAACAAACACAGCAGCTATTATAAAAGCTGTGTTTGTACCTCATTCTGTTGATGTTGCCTTAAAAAGCCTAAAAGAAAATGAAGTAGTATACTGTGGAATTGCTACAGATGGTAGTAATCACGATGCATTAAAGCTGTTTCCTGTAATTATTCAGTACTTTGACTAGAAGAATGGTGGTTTACAGTCAAAACTGACTGAGTTTAAGAACACCCCAAATGAGACTGCAGACACTATTGCCAAATATGTGAAAGAAACCCTAGATAAAGATGGGCTTACTAAAAAGTGTGTGGCATTTACAGGTGACAACTGCAATATAATGTTTGAAGGACTCAAGCGTAATGAAGAAGGGAATAATGTGTTTGCAAATCTGAAGATGTTGGAAAAGTCATTGATTTAAGTAGGTTACCCAGCACATATTCTGAATAACTGTGTTCATCATGGAGCAGAAAGAATGGATATTGATATTGAAAATATTATCAATAAGATTTATTAGTATTTTCATATCTACACAGTTCGCTCTGAAAAACTAAAGGAGTATTGTGAATTTGCTGAGGTTGAGTACAGGAAACTTCTCTCTCACAGTAAGAGTCGTTGGCTGTCACTATTTCCTGGCATCACAAGGCTGATAGAGATGTTTCCTGCTCTTAAGTCCTTCTTTCTTTCATAAGAGCAACCACCAACAGTAATATAAAAAATTTTGAAAATGAAATGAGTGAGATTTACCTCTGGCACATGCACTCTTTAATGGCTGTATTTCACACACAAACAATTGAAAAGGAAAGTAACTCTGTTGTAGAAGTGCTGACAAATTTGGAGTGTGTGTAAAGTACTTGCAGAAAGAACCAGCATTTCATGTCTTTAAAAGTTAAAGGACTAATTGCTCAGAAGCGCACAGAAGGAAAAGAGTGTAACAGGTTCTGTGTTGAAGTAGTTAATCTGTACAACAGATGCTCAGAGTACTTAGCTAAGTGGATGAAACCACTGGAAGAGTTCTCGTTTCAAGTGGATGGTCTTGAGTGAAATGCCAAACTGGACTGATGTGGAACCTTGTGTTGTATACTTGACAAGGGAATAGAGCTTGATGATGTAAAGTGCTTTGACCAAGTTTGTAACTTAAGGCAGTTTGTAGAAAGGAACAAGAATGATAGACTTCAGTAAATTACCAGCACATAAAAAATGGACCAGATACTTTGAAGCATCAAAGAATATTGAATGCCACTCAGAACTGCTCAGAATTGCACAATTCTTTTTTGCTGTAACATCCCACAATGATGTGGAGCGAGTCTTTTCGCTGATGTAAAGTCAGTGGACGAAGGAAAGGAACAAGCTGAGTTTTGATACAATGAAAGGTATTCTGACTGTACAGTACAACTACCGAGAGACCTCTTGCGTTGACTTCAACTTTTTAAAGTCCAACAAGGAACTACTTAAAAACATAAGATCTACAGAAAAATATGCATCGGCACATCAAACAACACACGCAGTTGTTGAAGAGTTAGAAGACAGCAACTAAGCTAAGTGGGAAAAAACGGAATTCAAGATTATCAGCCATATGCAAAGGTAAATAAGTTGTTTCTTTTAATTAATTTACATGTTTTCCAGTATCGTATCAGGACCATAATCAGGTGTTAGTGAAGGTGATTATGGTATTAGTGAAGGTGTCCGGAATTTTGATAGTTCATATATGGCGACCTTATACTATGCTATAAATATATATGACACGAGAGAACAGGCTCGGAATGTTGTCAGCAAGCTTGAGGAGTATAGGGAGTAAGTAACTGCCTATTTCCCTGATATCAATATTGAGTACATATGTCTCTGAATATTGAATACAATATGTCTCTGATCTTTATCAATGAATTCATTTCCCATTTCCATCAGAAGTGAAATTCCTATTAGCTCACTCTCCTAAGAGACGGAGGCGGAGATGGCTGCTGATGAGGAGGGACTAATGCCAAAACCAACAGATGAACAGTAAGTACTTACCTTACCGTCATCTATGACCCTTGATCACTTTATATGCTGGATCTTAATAATTCTCTTCTCTTCCACAGGAAGGAAGAAGGAAAACGGGATGAGGGTGCTGCACCAGAAAGGCCTGTGGAAGTCGACTCGAGGCGATGGAGTAAACTTTCGTGGCTCCTCTCCCGCCCTCTGCAATAAGTAAGTAATGTGGCTGCTATTATTTATGCATGTCTCACACCTCACACGTTTGCCCTGTATTTTTCTAACCTCTTGCTCTGTCTTTCGTTAACAGGACGGAAGCGGTACAAAAAGCATCACCCACGAAAAGTTTCGTGTCCTCGGTAAGCTCACGGCCAGTGACTTACCCATCAGATATTTCCTTCCTTGAGGAGAGCGAGGAAGAGGAGGATGCCTTGCCTCCAAATCGATTTTATAACATGATACTCTCCGAGCAGAAAGCTCAGTCAGCCAAGACAGGCCTAAAGACTTGCCCCCTGAAGTGCTGCGGAACGAGTTGGCTCTGAAACATCCCTACTTTCAGTCACTCGAAAGAACAGATCCACATCCACTATAAGTACATAAAGTCCCAACTAAAAAAAAGGCAAATTAAAAGACTTGACTCTTCCCATCAAGAACGTCGCGGGGACTTGATTTTCCCTCTTAAGTAACATTCAAGACCGACGATATTATCCTAATTAGAAATTGTTCTAATTTTTGGTGCTTGTTTGCATCGAAAAAAGACGATTTTTAAAAGTAGGGTAAAGCCTCTTGTGTAGCGCAGTCAGACTAATGAGCTTTAACCACCCCAATTTTTCATAGAAATAAGAGGTCTATATTAAGCTGGCGAAGTTTCAGCTATTTTACCCTAAAAGTGACTGTGGCATGAAATGTTTAAGAGAATTATCCGCATTCTACTTGATTTTTTTTTTTTTTTTTTTAACTGGAAAATGTGAAGTGGTTACATTTACTGTCCTATTGAGAATTCAATCTGGATTTCAGATATGATGCTGGAAATGGTGTTAGAAACACGTTCTGTGAGCCTCGTCGACATCGGGCAAGTTTAACCATGTTGAACTACCCGTCGGCGCAATGTGCAGTTTTGGTGTCACCTCAAAACTTTCACCAGGGATGCCGTTCACACGATCATTCGGTGAAAAACGGAATGTCGAAACGGAATATGAGTGTTTCTTTCCATTTTCTAGCTTTCCCGCTGAATAGCGGGGTGTTAAAAAATTGCCGTAAAGTCTCGCATGTAGTAGTGGGTCGAGTCTTGCTTGAATGACGCATTCTCCCCTTTTTGCTAGTTAAGAGCTTCGGTGTCGAATGTTCAATTTTTTTTCCCTTCATACCGTTTCCGTTCGTCCAAAACATGGAGTTCGGGAGTTTTCGGCACTTTGAATGAAAATCATGCCGAAAAGTATGTGAACGGAGGAAACTGAGTGTGTCATCAAGGTGTTACTGCACCCCAGTTTTGGTAACATTCAAGACCGAGAGGTGAAAGAAGGAAAAGCGAGTCTTGATTTGACAGCTATATGTTACTTATGCATCTGTAATATACATTTCATGGCCTGTAGGTTTTGGTCACGCACCCCGATGACTAATCCTAATGGTAAGGCCAGTCACCCATTTCAACATACTTCACTATGTGTAGCTTAAAATAAATTCTTTGGTACCAAATGAAGGCTTTTGTACCTTCAAAAGAAAAAAAAAACATCCTGATCTAATAAAGCATAACACCAATGTGTGTGTGTGTGTGTGTGTGTGTGTGTGTGTGTGTGTGTGTGTATATATATATATATATATATATATATATATATATATATATATATATATATATATATATATATATATATATATATATATATATATATATGAGGAGCTCCGTGCATTAGGGGCTCATGCGTCATCTCCCGCCATTTTCTGTTTTCGCCAGTTCTGGCTTCTCCAACTCTTCTAGATCACGTGGGTATAGCTGGGGATAGGATTCCCTACCTTATTCCCACTGTACTGAGGGGTGAGCATTGTATACGAGGCGTATTCCGTAGAAGGGAGCTAACCCTCAAATTTGTCGGTGTGGAGTTAACGGTTGGACTGTGTGGTAAAAGGGCGTAAAAATCATGTGGGTAGGTCGGGCAAGCGAAATTCGACCATCCGACGGCCTATCCGTAGGCTAAAAGTTGCGTGTTTTGGCGAGAAAATTTCTCCAGACTAACTTCCCGCTTATCAGACGAAGGGACCCATCCCCCGACCAATCACAGCGCGGCTAGCCACCTGAGTTAAAGCTCTCCCGGGCCCACGTGGCAGCCTGCTTTCTGCACTCCCACAGAGTAGACCTGCGCTCGTGGCTGAAGTGATTTGAGCATTTTTACCGCTTTTTTTGGCAAGATGGCTTCGTCTAGCAACGCTCCTGCTACTTCTGAAGAGTCTGTACACCAGCAACAGCAGTATGGTGAGGAGAAATGGACTGCATCGCCCCAGAAGAAGAGGAAAGGTTCACCATCAACTTGGCGACGCAACGAGGAGAAGAAGAGGAGAGATTCTGGGCAGGAGTACAAGACTTACAAGGACATCACAGTACAAGCTCGTCGTGTTGGCCCGCCTTGCCAGTGTCCCAAGAAGTGCTACGACCTGGTAGGAGACGAGTCTGTGAAGAAGATCTTCGAGGAGTATTGGAAGATGGCGAGTCACAACGCGCAGTCAAGTTACCTGGCAAGTCGCGTCACTGTCAAGGACGTCATCCGCCGCTACGCCGGTCCTGACAGCAAGAGGCAGCACACCTGCGAGTACTTCGTGATGGTGAACAACAACAACATTGTCGTTTGTAGGACTGCCTTTTGCAACATGCACAACATTTCTGCGAAGAGAGTCGCCAACGTCAGGACGAAGATGGGGGAGACAGGTGTCGCACCTGTTGACAGAAGAGGGACTAATCCAACGCAGAACAAGTTTCCAGATGATGTGGTAGAGATGGCCAAACAACACATCAAGTCGCTGCCAACCTGTACGTCGCACTACTCCAGAGCGAAGAGTGTTCACCGTGTGTATCTGCCGCCTGGATACTCTCAGCACAAGTGTTACGACTTGTTCAAGGAGCAGTGTGAGGAGAGGGACGTGGACTCCAGCAAGATCGTTTCGCTGTCCAAGTATTGCAAGATATTTGCGGCATTCAACATTGGCACAAACCCCCCCATGGTCGACACCTGCAGTACCTGTGACCGCCTCAACAGGGAACTTGAAGTTGCAAGTAACAACAAGGACTCCGTGACACACTCCAACCTCCTGACTCAGAAGAAGGTCCACCTCGTCAAGGCCAAGGTCGCGAGGAACATCATGGACGCGTACAGTGAGGACAATGACCCTTCCTTGTGTGTCATTGCCATGGACCTGCAGCAGACCCTCGCCACACCACGTCTCACCACCAACGTGGCGTATTACAAACGAAAAATGTGGACTTATAACTTCGGAGTCCACAACCTCAAGGAGTCGTCCATGGCACACCTGTACGTCTGGAACGAGGCAGTAGGAAAGAGAGGGTCCAGTGACATCGGGAGCTGCCTCATCCACTACGTTGAACACCACGTCCCACGCTTCTCACAGGTGAAGCAGTATTTCCTGATGCCCGGCCACTCCTACCTGCCCTGCGACCGCGACTTCGGGAACCTGGAGAAGTACTTCCATGGCCACGAAGTCTACACCACTCCTCACTACATCGAGCTGATGCGTCAAGCAAGAAGAGACCACCCCTTCGTCGTGAAGCAGATGGACCGTGAAGACTTCGTGGACCTCGACCCTCTCCAGGCCCTCATCACCAAGGCACAGCTCCACAAGGCAGGATTTAAGGATGGCCGGATGTTCCAGTTCAAGAGTGACTTCCTGCAAGGTATGAGCATCTGGCAGTGCTATAACGACGACATCACTACACCTGTCCAAGTCAAGTTCCAGAAGGGGAAGAGTCAGTCCTACCAACGAGACAAGTTCGACTTGGCAGCTGTCACCCTACCACTGAAGTACCCTCACGGAGTGAAGCTCAAGACCGCGAAGCTGGACGACCTGGAATATCTGCTGTCTTTCGTGCCACTTGGTTACAAGTCGTGGTACGCAGATCTATTCCAGGCCCAGGGTCAGCTGGTGGGTGACAGTGCTGAAGTCGACCCTGATGACCCCGACGATGTTCTGGACTACTAGTAACTATTTGTGTGTAAGTGTAAGGTCACAGTGACCACCAACTTTGTTCGTGGGTAGAAGGATGGGGAACGGGTTGGTAAATCCGCTAAGTGCATTGTCAGGATAATACAATATTTAATATTAAAATTTTAATATTAAATATTGTTCCTGATAATTAACTTAACTGTCTCAAGCCAGTGCAAAGGATGAGAGTCAACCCCCCCCAAAAAAAAAAAACATTCATAATTTTTTTTTTTTTCAGGTGAATAAAATGCCCTTTAACCAGTAATACTTTATTCATTCAATATAAATAACATGATATTACATTAACTTCATTATTATGTTTCTTTTCAGGGTCATTTAGACATTAATTGTTAATTAAAATTACTGCGCATCGTAATTATCACATACTTGAGGTAAAAAAAAAAATCGATAAAATTGCAAATGAAGTCCAAAATTTAAAAACAACACATAACAAAACAGATAACACATTAACCTTTCATTTGATGTATAATACATAACATTAGAAAACTTTTGATGGTGGCAAACATTATGTTAACTTTGAAGGCGATTTTCTCAAAACTGCGCTCATGAGGGTTAGCTCCCTTCTACGGAATACGCCTCATACTGAAACCTGTTTTATGAGCAGAGGACTTTTCCGGTAGCGTGTATCAGGGGCTCAAGCGCTTGGCCAATGAGCGGTCCGTATTCAGTCACTCACAGCCGCCCAGCCAATCACGCGTCATTAGCCACGCTACATCCTTCCGTCAGCCCACACGTGGTATCGCGAGTTATTTTTTTTTGCTTTCACCATGGATTTACTGTCTGATAACAGCTCCAGATCATCAGAGCATGAAGCTGAGACTTCAACTAAGCCACGGAAGAGGCAACGGTGCCCTGAGAAGTGGATAAGAGCCGAAATTAAGCATAAATGTAACCGGGGTGAGGCCTACACCAGTCACACCTCGAAGAAGGAAGTGGGTCCAAGGAGAGTTGGGCCTCCCTGCACTTGCCCTGTTTTACCAAGGTAGGGGGTGACAAAGTGGAAGATATCTTCAAAGGATACTGGGATCTAGGAAATCATGATGCCCAGAGTAATTATATTGCCTTTCGTGTTGTTGAGACACCCGTGAAACGTCACAGGAAGAAGCAGGATGAGCCTACTACTGAGTGTAAGAGACAGTGCACACGTGTCTATTCTGTGTTAGTGGATGGGATAGCTGTGACTGTCTGTAAGAAGGCCTTTCTTCACATTCACAGCATCAGTGATAAACGTGTCAGGAACGTTTTATTGAAGACCAAAGCCTCGCCGACAGGAACTCCTACAGCAGACAAACGGGGAACTACATCAAGTTGGAACACAGTTGCTGTTAAAAAAAAAAAAAGACCTGGTGCGGAACTTTATTAAGGCCTTACCTGTATGTTCCTCACATTATTCTCGCATAAAGGCCCCCAACCGGAAATACCTACCCCCTGGCAGTACTCTCATCTCACTCTACAAGGCTTACAAGGACGACCTTGAGGAGAAGCAGCTACATGACTGTGGTGCATGATCACATGTTTCGTGATATTTTCAATAATGAATTTAATATCGGTACTACACCACCCCAAGCAGACACCTGTAACTTTTGTGATGAGTACAAAATTAAGTTGAAAATGCTACAAGAAGAGAACAACATCCCAGAGGTTGAACTACTCAAGGCTCAGAAGACTGCCCATGACGCCCATGCTAAGGTCGCCCAGAGACTCCTCAAGGCCTACAGTTATGAGAAAAGCCCGAAGATTGCATGTATTGCCATTGATCTTCAGCAGACCCTCCCTACCCCTAGACTTACATCAGGTGCTCAGTACTATAAGAGGAAACTCTGGACCTATAACCTCGGGATTCATAATCTTAAGACCAAACAGGGGTACTTTTTTGTGTGGCACGAGGGGCAGGCGAAGAGGGGGTCATCAGAGGTCTGCAGCTGCCTTGAGTATTACATGTCTCACTTCGTGGACGAAGGGGTTAAGAAGCTTGTTGTCTTCACTGATAACTGTTCCGGGCAGAACAAAAATATAAACCTTGTCTCCCACTACCTCAGGCTCATCCACTCGGGGCGACTAAGCATGATTGAACACCGTTACATGGAACCTGGTCATTCTTACATACCTTGTGACCGTGATTTCGGGCGTTTGGAGTTGAAACTACGTGGACTTCAGATCTACACCCCAGCACTACATGGACATCATGAAGACTGCCAGTGAGAAGAAGCCATTCGTCGTCATTCCCATGGACTCCAACCACTTCTTTGACTTCACCATCCTGGGAGCTAATGTTTCTAAAGCTAAGCAAGCTCAGTCTGGCTTCAAGTCTGCTAAGGTCCTAAAAGTGTCTAATGAAGAGCGAAGGGGCTTCATGGTGATGAAGGACTTTTGTGAGGAGCAGGATGATTGTCTGTGGGTCATGCAGAAAAAGAAGGGAGAGTACGACCCGAGGTTTGACTTAAGCAAAGTTAACCTGCCCCTTAAGTACCCCCGTGGTGTTCCTCTCACGAAAGACAAAACATCTGACCTGAAGGACCTTCTAAAGTTTGTACCTGGTGAATACAGGGCATTCTACAACGACCTCTTCAAGATCCAGGGAAGAAGGGAGAGTGAGGTAGACGTGCAGGAGGGGCCGGACGACCCCACTGACGACCTCCTCGATTACTAATCCCCCCCCCCACTTTATTCAAGTTACATGGGCACAACATCTTCCCTGGAATGGTGAGTGTTACTAATATTGTATGAATTTTATGTATTTATTGTGATTTGGTATCTGTCTGGTTTAGAAAAAATAAGTAAAAAAAAAAACTCAATCGTAATAAAAAAAAATAATAAAACAATTGCAATGGATAATGAAATTAATACTATATATATATATATATATATATATATATATATATATATATATATATATATATATATATATATATATATATATTATACATATTTACCTTTCATTTTGAGTGTTCATTTACATGCCACACATATTGGGAATAGTGGGAATCGTACATGGGTGTGCTAAAATGTGCATATTTGTATTATAATATGTAACCAAAAAAAATAACGAATAACACAGGAAAAAAGATCTCTTCCAAAGCTTTCAAATGATATATTACACTTTGATTTTTACGCGTAAATAATGTCCGTAATCTTTGTCCCTACTTTAATGCGTAATTACTCGGAATTCCTAATTATGCATTTGAGCCCCTAATGCACGGAGCTCCTCATATATATATATATATATATATATATATATATATATATATATATATATATATATATATATATATATATATATATATATATATATATATATATATATATATATATATATATATATTGGGTGATTGTCCTAAAGCTGAGTAATTCCATCAGTCCTTTCTATCTCTTTCACACCTTTGAGAAGGCGTAAACACGAAAGTCCTCTTGCCTGCCTTGCTTCTCCCGAGAAATCTCTAGTAATGATGCGAAAGGCGTTGGTGCCAATGATGAAAAGAGTTTCAAGAAACGTTTCTCCTATTCTGAGGCACCAACACTTCCTTTTGCATCCCATATTAAGTGATTAATATTTCAAGAGATTGGCAAACCTGTTGACTAATACATTGTACTTTTTTTTTTGTGTGTGATTTTACAGCGTTGAACAGGTAAATTAATTAATCAAAATGGATGAATTTCGAAATGGACAGTGGGATGAGGGCTTATTCGATGACTCTGACAAAGATCCAGACTTTAACATAGAGTCATTCGAAAAAGAAAAGGTGACTTTAGAGGAGAGGATGTGGTTCGTGAAAAAAAAAAAAAAAAAAAATCGAGCAGAGCCACAGCCTTCCTGGTCTTACTGGGGAGAAGGTAGTGGCAGTGGCGCACGAATCAGTGAAAGTGACACTAAAAGTGAGGAGGAGGAGGAGAGTGATTATAATGACCTAAAATAAGAGCCTAAAAATTCCCTCAATTGGAAGTTACAAGGCAAAGGGAGAAAGAAAAAAAGCCCTGAACGAAAAGATGGAGGTCATGAACACTCAAACTCCAGAAGAAATGAAGTCTATGTACATGCTCAAGATAGACAACCTAAGAAAAGAAACCTTGGCTCTTGAGAATAAAATGGAGCGCCATATTGCAACCAACAAGGACTTCTGGTCCATTGTGGTGAAAAGCCTCCCAGGGTTGAAGAAGGTGCTCACTCGAGTACGGGAATCAAAAACTGAAGATGGCCGCAAAATTGTATCGTGCCCGATGCCATTTTGCATTGCCAAAATAAAAAAAAATATATGCCCAGCATCTCAGTCAAGTCCACGGTGTGGTGAGCGCCGTGGAACAAAGAAACTTGATGAAAAGGACTCCTCCAAAGGCAGATAGCACCCTAGGGAAGAAGTCCTTCATCATTGCTCTGTATGTGACTAGGTGTTGAGTAGGATGGACTCACACCTCGTCACCAAACATGGGCTGAAGCGTGGTACTGCCCGCTTCAAAGAGCTTCTCAGTACGGTAAGTACTAGTATTACTGCTAATTTTTTATTGATCTGTACCAATAAATACTTTAATTGATACCTAATACCTACTCCCGTCTTTCTTTTGCAATCCATACGTATTAAAGAAACCAGGAGGAAGAGCCTCGGGAGGCACAGGATCCACAGTTGGGAATAAAGGTATTTAAGATTTTTCTTGAACGCTTCAAGCGACACCTTCAAAACACCTCAGTCCTGAGCCATAACTCAATTGAATTTATCGTCCGAATCATCTCGGACGTTATCAAGTTTTCCTTTAAAGGTCAAAAGGACACTTTCCAAGAGAAGGCGCTTATAAACGTCTTCCTCAATCTTGGCAACGAGGAAAGCTTCCTCAAGAGGAGAGCAGGCACCCCCTCTGGCAGCTACTGCTGTAAAATTATTTTCACATGCAGCAGAGTACTTTACTATTTGAAATATCACTATGAAGAGCTACCTCGAGTCCAAGAGGCAGATTGTGCATTAAAAAATCTAGAGGTACCAAAAAGTTGAGAAGGTGAGAGTAGCGTCTCGAGAGGAAAGCTGGGAATGTGCTGTCCAGCGACGAAATCAAAAACATCCCAAGCTCTCCCGGTGTAAGAGTGGTTCTTCAGAACGCTGCCAACTCCCTTGAGGATGAGAGCCTTCGTCCTATAACGGTATCAAGCTTAAAGCTGAGGGACGCCCTCATAACAAGTCTTCTTGTTCGCTCTCTGAGAAGAGCACAAGAATTCACCGAGTTCACAGTCCAAGAGTGGAATGAACGGTCTCATACAGAACAAGAGACCTTCATAAAAATAAAAGTGCACAAAACGATTGAGTTATGGCGGGGCAGACATTGTACTGAATTATGTCGAGGAGAAGGCGCTTAAGGCCTATAGTAACTACTTGCAAATTGGATTCTTGCCCTGTATTCATCCCCTCCAGCACTTCCAGAGGTCGCAAGGACTGCAGCGGGAAAATGCACATCTCAAACATCACCTCCATTCTCAGGAAGCTCTGCCTGAAGGCGGGAGTAGTGTCTAGGAGCGTAAATACAAGGATGTTGAGGAGATCGATCTCCTCTGCCTGGAAAATCAATAAGGATCCTGCTTTCAGGCACTCTCTCTCAATTAGCAGGTCACAGTTACGAGACTGCTAGACTTTATTACGCTATACTCGTATATGACACAAGAGACCAGACACATGTTGTCAGCAAGCTTAAGGAGTACAGGGAGTAAGTAAATGCCTATTTCCCTCTGATATATTGAGTGCATATGTCTCTGATCATTGAATACATATGTATCTGATCTTTATCAATGAACTCATTTACCGTTCCCATCAGAAGTGAAATCCCTATAACCTCACTCTCCCAAGAGGCGGAGACGGAGACATGGAGATGGCTGCTGATGAGGAAGGATTAATGCCAGAATCAACAGATGAACAGTAAGTACTTACCGTCATCTATGATATGACCCTTGATCACTTTACATGCTGGATCTTAATAATTATTATTTTCTTCCATAGAATGGAAGAAGAAAAGCGGGATGAAGGTGCTGCACCTGAAAGGCCAGTGGAAGTCGACTCTTCTGAGGCGATGGAGGAAACTTTCGTGGCTCCTCTCCCACCCTCTGCAATAAGTAATGTGGTTGCTATTATTTATGCATGTCTCACACCTCACACGTTTGCCCTGTATTTTTCTAACCTCTTACTCTTGTCTTTCGTTAACAGGACGGAAACAATACAAGTATCACCCACGAACAGTTTCGTGTCCTCGGTAAGCTCACGTCCAATGACTTACCCATCAGATATATCGTTCCTCGAGGAGAGCGAGGAAGAGGAGGATGCCTTGCCTCCTAATCAATTTAATATGATTCTCACCGAGCAGAAAGCTCAATCGGCCAAGACAGGCCTAAAGACTTTCCGCTGGGAAGTGCTGCGGAACGAGCTGGCTCTGAAACATCCCTACTTTCAGAGTCACTCGAAAGAACAGATCCGCAGCCGATTTAAATACATTAAGTCCCAGCTAAAGAAGGCAAAATAAAAGACTTGACTCTTCCCACCAAGAACGGAGTTATAATAGAGCTACTGGCGAAGGTACTCCGAGATCAAAAACCTAATGAGTGTGAGAGGGAACCGCAAGGTCACTTTTAAGACCCTTGATGCCTCTAACAAGGCATCAAGTTTAGTCACGCACCCCGATGGCTAAATCCTCCTTTAATGCCTCGTTTCAATTCCAATAATCAAGCCTCGCTCAACTTCCTTCTATGTGGCGAATGAACCAGTAACATAACTGCCCTATGTATGCAATCTCATTGAAATCGCTCGGATAATTACTGAGGTAAAGTACATAAACTACTAAGATAGCTGTATAATATAGCCAAAATATCATTGAAAATCTTCTTCTTATAATCCAGCATTGTATAGGCAGTGTCATTGAAAATCTTCTATTTTTCGCCTTTTTCTTCTTCATATTTTTCTTAAACTACTTTTTTCCTCTTCCTTAAGTAGCAAAATGAAAAAAATTCAAGTGCGGGTAATTCAAGACTGGTGCGTGCACCGGACTTGATGGGATAGGGGTCGGTCTTGATGTACCTTTTTTTTTTTTTTACTTTTGGTAACATGAAATAATTTTGGTAACAAAATTGTCAAATTTCAGTTTCGGTCAAAATGCGTGGGACGATTTTTCTCAAAAATAAAAAATGCTACCCAACATAGGGTAAAATTTTTGTCAATTCAGTTATAATAGAGCTACTGGCGACGGTACTCCGAGATCAAAAACCTAATGTGTGAGAGGGAACCGCAAGTTCACTAGAAGACCCTCTATGTGAAAAACAAGGCACGAGGTTTGGTCACGCACCCGATGGCTAAATCCTCCTTTAATGCCTTGTTTTAATTTCAGTAATTTTTTTTAGGCCTCGCTCGGCTAATCCTCCTTTAATGCCTTGTTTTAATTTCAGTAATTTTTTAGGCCTCGCTCGGGTTTCTTCTATGTGGCGAATGAACCAGTAACATAACTGCCCTATGTATGCAGCATCTCATTGAAATCGGTACTTTCAGGGTCCCTCGAAAGAACAGTTCCGCAGCCGCTTTAAGTACATAAAGTCCCAGCTAAAAAAAAAAAAAAAAGTCAGACATGACTTCCGATCAAGGAGTTATAAGAGCTACTGGCGAAGATACTCCGATAAAAAAAAAAAAAAAAAAAAAAAAAAACCTAATGAGTGTGAGAGGGAACCGCAAGGTCACATGGAAGACTTTCCATGTGAAAAACAAGGCATCAGGTTAGGTCACGCACCCCGATGGCTAAATCCTCCTTTAATGCCTCGTTTTAATTTCAATAACTTTATTAAGGCCTTGCTCGACTTTCTTCTCTGTGGCGAATGAACCAGTAACATAACTGCCCTATGTATGCAAGATCTCATTGAAATCGCTCGGATAATTACTGAGTACATATCGCTCGGATAATTACTGAGTACATAAACTAAGATAACTGCATTATATAAGCAAAATATTGAAAATCTTCTAATAATACAGCATTGTATAGGCAGTGTCATTGAAAACCTATTTTTAGCCTTCTGCATATTTTTCTTAAACTTCTTTTTCCTGTTCCATAAGTAGCAAAATGAAAAAAAAAAATTCAAGTGCGGGTAATTCAAGACTGGACTTAATGGGATAGGGGTCGGTCTTGATGATGCACTTTTTTTTTTTTTTTTTGGTGACAAGCTGAAATAATTTTGGGAACAAAATTGTCAAATTTCAATTTCGGTCAAGTCGCGCGAGACGATTTTTCTCAAAAAAGTCCTCGGTCTCGTTGCTCCCTGGCCAGCCCGGTTCGTCGTGTGTACACGGTGGTGACAGCCCTATCTCCAATGGCAAAGTGACCTGTAACTCGCCTCTTTCCCTGCATGAATCCCTCGCCATCTGGCCTCGCTCCCGGTGTCCTCGCCTGCCACCCTTTGTTCCCTGCCAGGCCAGTTAAGTCAAGTCTTTTCTATTTCCGTGTATTGTCCGTTACCTATGTACAGACACATTGCGAGTTCGCGCCCCCCCTCCCGGATCACTTGCCGACCCTCGAAGGAGTTCTTGAAGGAGTACGAACCGCTTACAAAACTCTCGGGCGACTCAAATACGAGCACAGTTCAACGCGCTGCCGCTGCGGATGCCTCACTGCCCGCCGTCGGCTTTGTCTCCTGCCTGCCGCGTCCTCCTCGCTGCCCCTCATGCCGCTTCCAATCAAGATCCAGCTCTTGATCATGTGACTTCCGTGGCCAATCAGCAACTGGGGGGCCCATCACACGATCAGGGATGGCGGGAAACTTGCTTCCACGTGTTGAAACAGCAGGCAGCAGGCAGGAGGCAATAATGGTTGCCGTCGCTACAGTATTAACTAACCTGTTTCTCACTAGTGTCTTGCTGTTTATCCATAGGATCCACTCATAATAATTATGAAGAGTAGCTCCTACAGAGAAATAACAAGACATTAGTAAGAAATAGGTTAGTTAATTCACTGACCAGTTGTTTAGATGAAAGTAAATATGTTAATTATGTATTACCAGTTGAGATACGTGAATATAAAATCTTAGATGTAGAGAAATCCATAACATGGATCAATAGTATGGAAGGTAGACCAACTGTGAACATATTCAGTGTTGTAGAATGTTTGATAGGTCAATTCAGAAGAAATGGCATGGGACTTGTTCATAACATCTGACCATACTAATCAGAAAATTGAAGGTAGAATTACTAATGTCTTGTTATTTCTCCATAGGAGCCATTCTTCATAATCTGTCATCGTTCACTTCCTCTTCACTTTCAAATTTCATGGCAAGACCAGCTTCGTCACCTATCACATCTGCCAAATACTGGGTCTTCTATAAAGTCAGGGGCTGTGTCTGCAGGGTCCATTGTAGGCACTAAGCAATCACACACCCAGTAAATGCACTCAGTCACGTCAGCTGATAATCTCTCATCTGCACACTGCAGTACATATTTACCAAAAGTTGCAAGATTTTTATTTCGCTGAGGGTAGCTAGCTAGCTAGTTCTCTTGGCCCTCCCCCTACCCACTCTTGTGACGTCATGAGTGGCTAACTTCTGATTGGCTACTGCTTTCCTCCTTCCCGCTCCCACCCCCTCTCTCTCTCTCTCTCTCTCTCTCTCTCTCTCTCTGAGTCATCGTAATCCTACTATTGTCTCTTACAATGATCTTTCTTCCTTTGTTTCCCTCTCTCTCTCTCTCTCTCTCTCTCTCTCTCTCTCTCTCTCTCTCTCTCTCTCTCTCTCTCTCTGAGTCATTGTAATGCTACTATTGTCTGTTACAATGATCTTTTTTCCTTCATTCCTCTCTCTCTCTCTCTCTCTCTCTCTCTCTCTCTCTCTCTCTCTCTCTCTCTCTCTCTCTCTCTCTCTCTCTCTCTCTCTCTCCTTTATTTTCTAGTTTTATGGGTAGCATGTATACAGAGATTTGATGAACTTGTCAATCATGAACTTGAACTCAGTGTTCAGTAAAGCAGCTGATGTGGGTAGGGGTGGAGTGGAGAGTGGAAGTCCGTTGCCATGGCAACTCCCATCTGAAATCACTTCCAATGTATCCACTCACTCACCCACCCTCTCAGATCATAGTAACAAACAATAGTGGGGTCACCATGTCATAGAGAGAGAGAGAGAGAGAGAGAGAGAGAGAGAGAGAGAGAGAGAGAGAGAGAGAGAGAGAGAACCTTACCACCTTCCGAAAATATGCCTCCCGTCTCTGAAATGCTCCATATAACCGCCTTGTATATCAGTTGAAATTTGCGTGTATTTTTGGTAGATTTTTTTTATTTCAAGTATCGTGTCATCACGAGATTGAACCGAGCAACTGGACTTACTTAGCACTCACATTTTGTCTTTATAGTTTTATCCTGAGATTATGCAGGAGAGAAAGTAGAAAAAAAAAACCGCCTTGTATATCAGTTGAAATTTGCGTGTATTTTTGGTAGATTTTTTTTATTTCAAGTATCGTGTCACCACGAGATTGAACCGAGCAACTGGACTTACTTAGCACTCACATTTTGTCTTTATAGTTTTATCCTGAGATTATGCAGGAGAGAAAGTAGAAGACAGACACAAACACTGATCACACTGCAAGATAATTAGGGCTGGGCGGGAACCGAGTCCGACGATTTCGCCGCGGCCGACTAAGAACCGAGTCCAAAGTCTGGGAACCGAGTCCTGACGAGTCCAAGCGATTATTAATTTGTACGGCGCCTCAGTATATCAAACATTAGATAATATGTTTTAGAAATAATTATGAAACAAAATACGTTTGATAAAGTACTGCTAAAATAAAGTAGAACGTACTGAAATTGCACGAATCGCATCCCTGCATGAATGTTAAAGAAACTGCATGAAAGTCAAAGAGAAATTTCGCTCAAGCTGGCCAATAGCAGCACCGCTTTAATGTTGCCATAAGATTTTTTTTTTTGTGTGTGTGTGTGTGTGTGTGTGTGTGTGTGTGTGTGTTCATTGGTAGATGTCTAGTGACACAATTAGGTGTATATAATGGATGCCCATCTCGCACGCAGCTCAATATAAACGAGTATGAACTTAAATGGAAAATAAAAACAAACATAAATAAATTTGCTATACTCCCAATCTCAATAACGAAAACAGATCCAATACATATAAACAATCAAATTTTACCTTATACAAAGCAAGCTAACATCCTAGGATTAACAATAAACAGCAAAGGATACACCCAACACGTTAATAGTAACATTAAAAAAGCAAAACATGTGCTTTATACTCTAAAAAGATTTCAACAGCTTACAACCAACATAAAATTACAATTAATTAAAGCTTGCATTATTCCCATTTTAATATATCCAGACTATCCTCTAGTAACAATTTCAAATAATGCAATTCGTAAGCTTCAAAGAATACAAAACAGCTCATTAAGATTTGCATATAATGAGAAATATCCCTACACGAAAACCTGTGAGGAGCTACACATACTTAGCAATATAAAACCAATAAATATTTTACTTTACGAAAGAGCATCTAAAACAAAACACACATTACAGCATACATTACAAGACACAAATTACATACGCATAATAACAGACAATATAAATAACAACAATGAGCATACATGGTTCAGGAAAACATCTAAAGCACTGGAAACTATACAACCACATCCAATATACACATAGAAATTACTAAGCACGCGAAATTAATAATAACCATAACCGCAGCCTCCTTCTAATAAGTAATAATAAGTAATGGGAGCGAGGAACCGCAAATCATGATCTGAACCAGCAAGGCGTACAGCCCGCCACCTGTTATTCTCTCACTTTATTTCAATTTCACCAAGTCTATTCCCTCCAACTCTTAGTCTTTCCCCCCCCCTAATTTCACCACCCTGTCTATCCCCCCCCATCTGCATCTACGCAGCTCATAAGAGGCTAAACCGCTCCAGAGGGTGGACCCGCGACAGTTGCCTCCACAAATAAATTTACTCTCATTTTTCCCGATGCATATGAACTTACTCAATTATTCACTTGTACTGTAACTCTTCATTACTCAAATTATCACGTATCTAAATTTCATACTCTATTTTTTTTTTTTTTTTCAAGCGGTTTTTTTTTTTTTTTTCAAGCGCACAAAGTACTCACGTACTCACCAAACTTGTACGGTAACGTAACTTTTTTCAAGCAAACAACCTGACAAAATTAGCTTTGTGTTTGTCAGCCATGGCACCCAAGAGAAATAGAATTGCTCCTGTGTGGAGCTATATGGAGCAGACATCTTCTGACGCTGTCACATGCTTGGTGTGCAAAGATACACTAAAGTTTTGTGGTGGTACTCCAGCATGTTGAAACATCTCCGCACGAGACATTCTATAGAATATGCTGAGTTAAAGGAGGACAGTGAATGTGATATCTGAAAAGGCTGCCAGGCCGTCTACTTCAGCTCAGCCCACTCTAATGGAGACAATCACAAGGGTTCAGCCCTATAAAAATTACTCGGGCAAAAAGAAGAAACTTGACGAGCTGGTAGTCAGAATGATAGTGGAAGACCTGCAACCACTATCTTGTTGTGGAAGACAAAGGGTTCAGGAATCTAGTTCATGAACTTAACCCTAAGTACGAATTGCCCAGCCGCAGAGAGATCGGTAGAACTCTTTTGCGCTCTATTTACAACCGAGGTAGAAGGAGTTAGAAAAGCACTAGAGATGGAGAAATACATCTCACTTACTACTGACATATGGACATCCCGTCAGACAAAAGGATTCCTGACAGTGACAGCTCACTACATTTCTTCACAGTAGGCTCTAAAGTCTGCTGTGTTAGATACCGTACGTATGGTTCAGTCCCATACATCAGAAAATATTGCAGAGGAGCTAAGACTCATTTGCAACAAATGGAACATATTAGATAAAATAGGTTCCATTGTGACTGATAATGCTGCTAATATGACTGCAGCAATAAAAATTATGAGCCTGCGACAAATCCCGTGCTTTGCTCATACTCTAAATCTTTATGTCCAGTACTCAATTAAAACACCGATAATGTCCAAAAAATTCAGAGAAAAAATCAAGGCCATTGTAAATTTCTTTCATCACAGTGTGAGGGCCTTTGATAAGCTTATCCAACTGCAGGAGTAACACAATCAATCTGCTAAAAAGCTGATTCAAGATGCAGAAACCAGATGGAATTCTATATACTATATGATGAAAAGATATAATGATGAACACGAACTTGTCACCACTACTCTGTGACTGCTGGGGAAGCACATGTGCCTCAAGGACGCTTGCACTCCTCCATAGCACAATCAACCTTCCGGAGCCATTTGAGGAGGCAACAAAAGAAATGTCATCAGAAAAGATGACCTCCGTCTCTAAAGTAATACCGATGGTGAGGGGAATCCAAGAATTCATGATTTCAGCCGATGCCATGGAACCCCAGGTGACTTACAGTCAATGTTATCTTGGCAGGCAACTCCAAAGGCAGATGGAGCGAAGATTCGGTGCGGTAGAAGGAGCTTTCTTTCTTTCTTGCAGCAGCTATCCTTTTAGATCCACGATTCAAAAAGGTGCCATTCTCAGAAAACTCCAACGTCAAACTGATGGAGGAACGCTTAGTCAACCTCATGCGTTCAAGATGAGAATCCAAGTGCTGCAAGCACATCACACGCCGCAGCGAAGCCGCCTCCAACAACCATGACTCATCAGAAAAAGAAAAAAAAGAAAAAAAGAAATCCCTTTGGAGCAGGTTCGATGCTAAAATTGAAAAAAAAAAAAAAAATGGTCCAGGTATCTTCACAGCCATCGGCAGGTCCTCACATTGAAATGAGAAGATACCTTGAAGAACCTCACATACCTTTCCACCATCCTCTAGGATGGTGGAAAGAACACGCAACTCTCTTCCCCAAGTTAAAAGAGCTGGCAAGGAGATATCTGTGTACACCTGCATCTTCCGTTCCATCGGAATGACTTTTTTCTAAAGCAAGTGAATTAATCTCCCGTAGGCGAAGCAGCCGGAAGAAAATATAAACATAATTCTCTTCCTGAATAAAAACTTGTGAAATGTTGTACCATAAAATAAGGACAAATGCATGTATATTTTGTATCCAAAAAGGAAACTTACTGCCTGTGATATACAGTTTGTGATGAGGAAACATTTATTTATTTAACTATTAATTATTACTTTATAAAGCCTAAGAATATTATCTTCTGTGATATTGAATGTGATACGAAAATATTTATTAATTCACTGGCTACTTTATTTAGGGTATAAGGATTTTCTTTTCTCTGATATTGAATCTGTGATAAGGAAGCAATCTTGTATATCAATATTAAATATATAGTTTTACCCATATGTACATTCAATATGAATATATTTGTTTAATCTCCAAGAAATACTGTTGTATGAAATGTCGATTATATATATATATATATATATATATATATATATATATATATATATATATATATATATATATATATATATATATATATATATATATATATATATATAAAATTTTCCTTCATTTTGTTACTTTATATAAAATGCATTTATTCATTGATGATATAATGATATAATGATGATATGGAATTTATTATTTCAAGAATACATTGAATATGAATGTTTGTTTTGTCTACTTGGGATTCATTATTATGTACTTAATTACTGTATTCAAGAAATAAACTTATCCCTTATAACGTCTTTTAATTGTTATTACCATAATCTTACACTTCATTTTAATTGTGAATGAATATATTAAATGCATAAAAAATTTGTTTATGTGTATCACTGACATATGTAAATATAGTTATGTTCAGCAATAAATAACAAAAATAAACGAGCGTGCATTATTAAAAATCCTGTGTGTGAGAAACTAAAGAGTATGCAAACTAATCATTCAGTATCTTCATGACTTGGTAATTGGTAAAAGTCTACGCGGCTCCCAGACTCGCTGGGACTCGTTAAGGTAGTGCCTGGCGAATCCAGCGTCTGGTAGTCACCACGTGCTGTCTACCCAAGTCTCAGGAGAGAGCGGAACTCATTCCCAGACTTGCCTCGCGCTGGGATTCATCTAGCAATGCGCTGGCGAGTCCAGTGTCTGGGACTCGCTACGCGCTTTACACCCGAGTCCCAGAGGAGAGTGGGAACCGGTTCCGGAACCGGTTCCCGCTGATCCGCCAGGCTCTGGACTCGGAATCGTGAGTTCTCAAGTTAACGAGTCCTGCCCACCACTACTGATTATGCGACACGCACCCTGTTTTCCCTCACTTAAGAGTCATATGTTCTCATATTTTTACATGAAATACTGCAGGAAAGGGAATAATAACTACACTAAAATTATATACCAAAACACACACACACACACACACACACACACACACACACACACACACACACACACACATACACACAAAAAAAAATTAAATAAAACAAAATAAAATAAATAAAATACACACGGGGAAATTTATCGGTACGGCTGGCAAGGAGTAGCCATCGGCAGTGAACTCATTGATCACTGATTTTCGTCTGTTGTCATATTGCTTCGCAAGCGATCGAAAGAAAAAGTATTTAAAATATCATAGACTAGACCAATTTTTTTTTTTTTTTTTTTTTTTTTTTTTTGGCTGATTTATTTTACACAGTCATTCCTTACCAAACTTTGAATGACATAGTGAGAATAATTTCCTAAAACTCTATTGTTTGGAATTTTGTTTTGTTGGGGATAAATCAGCTAGGATGGGTCGTTTTCGACCCATGGTGCAGAGTATATGGTTAAATTTTAACGTAACGTGTGATTTAATTGTAAGTTATTGTACAGAAACATGCCATTACGAAATAGTAAGCTCAAGTGGCTATCAGGAGTTGAAAATGTGTGCATTAAGTGGTCTATATTCGATTGTTTGTTATGCCACTTAAGTTCATATATTGATAAAAATGTTACTGGCAAAGATAAACTTGAATGTTGTATCAGTATTCTGCATGAAATCCTCACTAATAGAGAAACTACTGAAAATGTATCTTTATAGAGTTAAGTATTGTGGTTCTATGCTGAAGAACTTGAGCTGGTTCTTCCAAAACGTCAGTACAGCCATGATTTTCTATGTGGGCTTGTACGTATTGTTTGCTGTTATAAGCCCCTTCTGTTATAAGCTGCTACGATCACGTAGGGTGATGAATCTTCCTTACCCAGATTACTCGCGCAAGTTAGCATTAAAACATGGGAAGTTTGACACTGATCTTGAAAATCCACACATTCTGTACCAGAAAGAAATATTTTCAGATTTGAAAGAGAAAGAAAGGTTAGTCTTTTTGGATGGAATTCATGTACAAAAGCGCATGTCATATAAAGAAGGGCAATTAAAAGGTATTTCTACAAATTCAACAGATGCACCAACCACAATACAATAACTTCTCCCATCTCATCATACAAGTATTTAGTTGCAGTATTTCCAATATATAATCTTACAACAGACACACTTCTACATCACAAACAGTTATCGAAGTTTTGCATGGCATTGGACTTTAAGATTTTTCCCTAATATATGATAACATTACCCAGCTACAAGCTTCTCCCAGCACCGAGCACCGCCAAACAGCACCTGAGAGGCACGAGTACACAAGACCGCCCTGGAGAGAAGCCCGGTACATGAAGTCGGTGAGAGTACTCTGGTCAGATTTGAGTGCATGGAGGGTGTTGGACTCTATTAGAATTTGTCTGAGAAAAGTTTCTATACCAGACACACCCCTTCCTCAACCCGTTGAGCCAGTTTCGCTCATGCACACTAAGGTTCACTGGTTGCCAGGCAGCGGAGACGGTACTTCCAGCTGTTCTGGCTAGAGTACACAAATACACTTACACTTCTGACAGGGCTTTCTTTGCTATATCTACTTGGCATTCATGGCGAGATCATTAGCCGAGCTTCGTAAGCTGTCACAGCACCAGCTAAACTCAATCAGGAAAGAGGATTTAATACAGAGTATCCTATCTGCACAGGAATCTGGAGAAGATGGAAACTATGCTCTTATAACACAGTTAACAGCTTTGACAACAGAAGTTGCCAAATTAAAAGAGGCATTAACATCTCCTGACAGTAATATTAACAAGCAGATGCGAGAACTTCAAGAGCAGGTCTCTAAGCAGCAGAAGATTATAACCAAGCAGCATCGGTTTCTTAAAGATATTGATAGAAAAGCAAGAGAATGCAACATAGTTTTACTTAGCATTCCAGAAGAGCATGAAGGACTGGATGGCGCTACCACGGAGGACGCCAAGATCAGAAAGGTGTGGACAACAATTGGCTCATCCGCGACCGTAAGGGCATCACGACGTCTTGGCAGGCCAGGAGGGCGGCGTCGACCCATTCTGGTCACAGTCGATTCGCGAGAGGTACGAGACGCGGTGCTGGAGCGAGCCAAGTGCCTGAAGGAAGCTGGCGAATCCTTCATACGGATGGATTTTCATTAGGAAGAATACGCATCCCGCCGTTAGAGAAGAAACGACTGAAGGAAGCAGAGAAAAAAGAGAAAGAAAGCCCGAGAACTTAGGAAGTAACATTTACACTAACTATCAGGGGCGCCAGCTAGCTATATAAAGTGTCCAAGTCATTGATGAATTTAATCTGACGTTTTTAGAAAGATCACGACAACAACCTGCAAAAGAATCAATGCAGTGAAAACAAAGTTAGAAAAGCCTGTGGTTGAGGCATTGTTATTACATTATGATATAGTTAGTCTAAGCGAAACGAAAACGGATCTGTGTATAAGTTTGCCGGGATTCATAACGTTTCGGTGTGCGAGCAGTGTTTCGTCTCACCGTGGCGGCACGGTTGTTATGGTGAAGAATTCCCTGGCTCGCTACGTTACGAACGTAATGATGTTCAAGTGTGGATTAAGATGAAATGTATTCCTAATGTATTATTTGGGTTTTGTTACATTCCACCACAAGACTGAATATTTTACTCACCAGTGGTTTGCAGCAATACAAGAAAAAAGTTACTGACAACGATTGTAACTATATCATGGGTGATCTTAATAGTAGATTTGATGTTTACGCCCGTGAGATGCCGGTCCGTAGCGAAATTCCAGACGCACATAAGTATGAGTACCAGATCCTCCATGACAATGTAAATGCTTCAAATGGGAATGCGTATGTGCTTTCAACTATATGTATTGACAATAAGATGCTGGTGATAAATAATTTAAAGAAAGAAAATACTTATTACAAGAGCGACATGACTTATCGGAAAGGTGGAAGGTGGATGTCAAAACTCGATGTTTGTTTGGCTTCGTATGGGATTGTAAAAGATATTAACTCTTTTTATGTACATAAGGAAGAATACTTACCATCGGATCATGCTCCTATAAATATTAATGTTAAAGTTCCAGGTATCAGCCTAGACTGTTTGTACCGTCGTGCGTGCTAACTTGGAGGACATGTGTGTTCACTAAGCTAAGAGGAGCATGTTCCTATGGTACGCAGACCCATTAAATTTACCTCGATTAATAATGATGTATTTCGTCGCAATATGAATGATATTGATGTGTCAAATTATGAGTATGGTAATGATGTGAATACTTTTGCTGAGGGCATATCTGATGCCATATATGAGTGTGTAAGAGAGAACCGTGACTTGGACATGGTGCACATTGCTGGCGACGCTGTCGCCAACCTTGTTAGGTGGAACAGACTGCTGCAAGATAGAGACGATAAGCGGGTGTGGCAAGCCATTAACTGGAAAGGATGCTTACATGTTAATGATACTTATACTGATGTGAAATCCTCTGATGAAAAATTTAAATGTTTCTAAATCTAAATGTTTAATGAATGTTACCACAGATGATTTTGCTGATGTATGCCAGGAAGTTAATGTTACAGTCCGGGTGTTAGATGACCCAATCTCCCCTGATGAGGTCACCACCAAGGTAAATAAGATGAAAGCTGACAAATCTTGTGGCCTTGACGGTATTGCACTGGGGGTGTTTAAGTTGTTGCCTGCTCAGTGGTTACTACTCATTACTAGGTACTCTTTTTAATTCGATATTCGCCACTGCACAGTATCCGGCACTGTGGACGAAAGCTAAGTTCCACACCATTTTCAAGAAAGAGGATCGGAAAGACGCGAAAAATTACAGAGGTATCAGCGTGATTAACAGTGTGTCAAAATTATTCAACATGGTGCTGTGTTCTAGATTGGGAATGTGGTTCACTCCGTACCAGGATCAAGCAAGCTCAGAAAGGTCGCGGCTATACCGAACATATAGTAACTTTACGGATTTTAAGCGATGTAGCTAGGAGGAAGAAGAAAAAGCTATTCGTTACTTTTATAGATTTTAGTAAAGCTTATGATCTAGTATATGCGTATATTGAAACGTCTAGGCTGCGGTTTGGTCATGTTGGGTATTATTAGTGCTATGTACAGCGTAACCAAGAGTGTCATTGGTAGTGTAGTATTTGCAGCCACCATTGGGGTACGTCAAGGTTCTCCCACATCTTGTATATTATTTTTAGTATACGTTAATGATCTGATTAAATTGATTAAAGATAATTGCAGAGATGATGGTTTCCTAAAGTGGTTGCACGTTCTTATTATGATGGATGATACCGTACTATTGTCAACATCACGAGATAGAATGATAAATAAATCACGTCTTATGAAACAATTTTGTAATGAGTACGGCATGCGAATGAATGAGTCTAAGACTAAGTTCTTTGTGATTCATGGTACCCCACAGGATAACGAGGCAGTACACATGGATGATGGGTTAGTGATCAAGCGGTGAACAGTATATATATATATATATATATATATATATATATATATATATATATATATATATATATATATATATATATATATATATATATATATATATATATATATATATATATATATATATATATATATATATATCTGGGGTCCACATTCTCTGCCGACGGATCGGTCTCATCGTCAGTCAGAGCTCACGCTGATGCAAAAATGGCCCATGTAATGAAATTTATTTAATTTTTAAGGAAAAATAATGACATTCCATTTCAAGTAAAAAAAAAAAAAAACTGTATTCGAGGATTGCTTGATGTCATCAATTTTATATGGGTGTGAGTCCTGGGTGGATGCAGACCTGAGGCCAGTACGAAAACTATATAATTGGTTATTGAAAAATTTACTTTATGTAAGACTAACCACATGTAATGATGTTTGCTATGTCGAGGCGGGTTATCCACCCTTGCAATCATTAGTTAAACTTCTCGAAAATGTGGTTGGAAAGGCAGAGAATGGAGGATGACCCACAAATTTTAGTAATCAAAATTTCCATGGAGAACCGGTACCAGACTCGATCATACATTGCAGAACTGTTACATATTTCGACCAGTGATATAAATGAAGGAGTTATAGAAATGAAAGAGAATATTTCTAACTCAGCCTCCTCAAAACGCTTTATATACAAACAAATAAATCTCACTTTATCTGTTTACTCCGTGTATAAAAGCAAGACCCACATAAATTGACATTACCGAGTGGCGTTTACGCGGTTTCGCATATCAGCACACTCATTTGCAGTAGAGATGGGCAGATGGAACAGGAGAGGACGAGGAAGGTTGCCATTGGAGGAGACGTTGTGTCTGTGGAGAAATACAGACAGGCACACGTTGTGGAACAGTGCACCCTCACACAACATCTGAGAGACACTCACGGTTTTTCTGATATTCCTGACTTGTTCTCCGTTATGTATAATGATAATGAAAGATACTTTATATTGTATAAAATTTTGGATGTTTACAAGACATAAGTGTTTTGTCTACAATGTTCAATATCCCTTAATATACTGTATTATATAAGTTCAGAACATCTTTTCAGTATAATATTATGTATTTGGGTTTTAGTAGTGGATTCGTATGGCTTTTAGTTTTTATTCTGGGGGTTTGTTGAGGTTTATACATTAATCACATAGTTTAAGGTTTTATAGAACTTAGTTTTCAGATAGAGATTATATACTATCCGTTTTAATGTGTTATTGTTTTGAGTATTGGTTTTAGGTTTGTATATTAATCACAGTCTAAGGTTTTATAGAATTTAGTTTTTAGAGATTATATACTACTCATTTTATTGTTTTATTGTTTCGAGTATTGGCTGTATTGTTGCTTTGGCAGATATTTTAATTTTGTCTGGGAAATTTTGGTTTTATCTTTGTGTTTACGTCTCAGTTTTAAAATCATGTCACCTTGCTGGAATTTTAACTGTCATTGAATATGCATATTTGCTAGATATCCAAACTGGAAGGTATATTTTTACTGGACCATATATTTTTCCTATTTGTACCTATAGTTGTGTTGTCGTGGTCAATAAAATAACTGAACTGAACTGTGAGGGAAATCTTACTTCTTTTATTCCAAATCCACACAATCCTAAGAATTTTTTTATTTGACACAGTTCATTTGCTAAAACGCATCTGTAACAACTGGCTCAATCAAAAGTATCCTCCCCAAACTTTTGTTTTCCCTCACCAGAAAATCAAAACATTATGGGGCATGCAAGTTTATCACCCTTGAAAATTATTCATTCACGTGAGAGATCATCATGTGTAAAGCTGTAACGTTATCAGAGAAGTCGTTGCATCCACCTAATTTAGAAAGACAAAAAAGAGTATTACGCCTTTCAGTTGTTTGATGAGAAGGACATTGCTGCATTCAAAGAATTCAAAGAATTAGATTCATCAAGTACAGTCATATTTTTGCAACAAATTATTTTGGTAAATGTTTACTTTCTTGCCTGTCTCAAGTTGGGAAACGAATATCATATATTCATATTATTTATTCATTTTTATTTTTTTTTTTTTCTGGCAGACTTCGGTGTTTTTTTAATTAATCTGCTAACCGTTTCCGTCGGAAATCAGACGTTTCCTCCCCTTTTAAAGAAGGCACGCACGGATCTATTTCCCATCCTTTTCGGCTTCTACCCTCTATAGGCTTGGGGATCTGGTAAGAAAGCGAGATTTCCGGATGAAGAAAGCTAAAATATAACTAAATACTGCCTCTTACTACCATAAATAAATAGGGAGCCGCTTATTATTGCTGCTGTTCTAACCTAATTAAACCTAGCCTAACCTAGCTAAACCTAATCTAACTAAACCGGTATATATGAAATTAAGCCACAGCAGGAGTAGTGCAGCTCCCTACTCATTTTTGGTGGCCAGCGAAGTTATAATTTATTTGCGAGGCATATATATATATATATATATATATATATATATATATATATATATATATATATATATATATATATATATATATATATATATATATATATATATATATGGGTTTTTAAAATACTTACAATAAAATGCTCCATCTCATGAGAGAGGTAAGAACTGCCGCTGTTCCACAGGCAAGAAAACTGTGATTTCTTCGTGGAACATTGTTAATGTCAAAACTACATTTAAAGGAGCACCCCTCTGTCAAGAGGAGCAATCCAGTACTCCAGACTTCATCCTATGAGACAAACTTGTCATTTCTTGCAAAGTTTTGTGAGTGGTTTGATGCCTGATAAGTAAACAACCCAGAGAATAAAGGACAGATGACAGCAGATCACCTGTCCAAGGCAACTCACTTTGCAATGAGGCAGATCATATCTACCTTAATCAAATTGCATAATTTCTTGCTGGAAAAGCATAAACTTGACTTCATTTTGCTTTGAAAATTTCAGACTAGCAAACTGAATCTAGGTTTGGAATATACAAGCAAATGAGTGGAAGTAATTATAATGCGTATGTAGAACAGGTGTAAGAATCAAAGAATAGGTTAAAAATAGTAAAACTGCTTTCCTTAAAGTCTTCAAAATCGAATGTTCTACAAATAATAGATATGGACACTTCCTCGGTACTGGAGAAGGAGGAATCTTTTGATAAGTATGTGGACATTTTTCATGGAATTTATGAAGATGTTGCAAGTCAGGAGATACAACACAATGATGTTAAGGTACTGATCTATATTTCAGGTTATGTAGGTCACACTATAAAAAAGAAAAAATGTAAATGCTCTCTCTATGTAGAGCTAAGCTCTGCTCAAATAATGTTATTGATGTTATCAGAAGAAAACTCTTAGTACATTAAACAGCTCAACAGGGGAGGATTAAAATGGTCCACAGAGTCAACACTTAATGCATGTATTCTTAAATACAATTTTTTTCTAGGTTCTCATGAGTACTTATGAGAAAAAAATTCAGAACCTAGTAAACCACAGAAGTGTCTTGATAAATTTGACTGTGTCTTAAGGACACAGTCGAATTCCATAAAAATTTGTATCTGTGGTACTTCACACAAGGAACTTGTTATCCAGTACGGTTCGGTCTGCCCTTTTTTTTTTTTTTTCCCATCCCACCCCATTTCCTTCCTCCCTCTATCTATCCCGCCCTCTCTCTCTCTCTCTCTCTCTCTCTCTCTCTCTCTCTCTCTCTCTCTCTCTCTCTTCCTTGCCCCATATACTGTCCTTCCTCATATATCCCTTCCTCCCATTGTTCTTTTCCTCATCCTTCCCCTTTCGTCTGGTCTCAAACCTCCCTGTCATCTCCCCTGCCCCTTGTCTATCAGAGATAAGGGACAAGGAAGTAGTACCTCGCTCTCTCTCCCCCCTCATTCATTTTATGTAATTTTCGCTTTATCCTTTCTCACTCTTGTATAATTCTCTTTTTATTTTTTTATCACTCTCGTTATATTTAGCAATTCTCAGGATTATTCTTACTTTCAGAGAGAGAGAGAGAGAGAGAGAGAGAGAGAGAGAGAGAGAGAGAGAGAGAAGGATGGATGGAGGGAGAGAAGGGGGAGTAAGGGAACTTTTTTTCCACCTTCACTCACGCTATGATCTTCCAGCTAACACACAAAAACAGAAAGCATCGCTAAATATAATTGTAAATAACCAATAATTTAGTTGTAGTTTGGGCCGGTATAGTAGGTTCAAGTGACCAGCTAATTTGAAGTGACCAAGTGCGCGCTCCAGTACTGTCGGACGTAAGACGCATTCACTCCCAGCCACGGCAACGCACAGACGTCTTCAGCCGACACCATTCAACAGCAGCAGTAGTAGGCATGCCATGTAGGTTAGGTTAGGTATTGCTACACATCATTTAGGATAGGTAATGCTAGGTTAGCTTAGTGTCCTATTATCTTAAAACCCGGTTCATTCGTAGTACTGAATGGTTTGATAAGCTAAATAATCCATACCTAATGTTTGAATTCCAATAAAAGTAAAAAGAACTGATATCTTAAAGAAAAAATGTGTGATGTGGCATAGTAGCTAACGGATCTTAGCCAACGCCTAAACATTCTTCCCGAGAATAAAAAGTGTCCTTAAGGTAGCCCAAGGAGGTCTGTGCGTTGCCGTGGCTGGGAGTAAATGAGCCATACGTCTGGCAGTGAAAATAGGGCTGCACGAGCACTTGGTCACTTTGAGGAGTTGGTGTCACTGGGTGTTCCAAGCCAGCGGCTGGTCGTGTTTTCATGTACTGTAAGTTTCCGGGCTTCTAAGTTCTTAGCAACTTAGTGAATATATTGCTAGTGTGGACTGTAATGTGGCGGAGATACGACTTGAAAGGCGGCTGGCTGGCGAGTTCCCAACAACAGGAGTAAAGCAGCGAGCTTGGATCCCAAACCGCTACTCAAAACAAAAGCTACCCTCAATCCGCACATCTCTAATTCCCAATTTATTTGTAATATTAATTAATACTTACCATATTAACCGTAATCACCCCATAGTTTAACTTTACAATTTATATACAAATCACAACATAAACCAAAACTTTGGATAATATGCGTGACGTGTGGAAATTTCCACACATTACAACTGATTTCAAGACTGAAGATGCCAGGAGCTTTTGATGACTCATTATTTTAAGGTTGGTGTTTATTTGCAATGGTATTTTGCTTAGAAAAATAACCATTATTATTGTATCTCACTTATAGGACGACCCAATTTTTATTTTTTTTTATTTTTTAAATTTTTGGGGGGATGATTCAAGTGCCGTCTTATGTGCCGAAATATACGGTACTTCATGTTTCTTTTACTGTATTTTTCTTTTATAATTTAAATTATTTTCATTCAGTTCTATGTTAAGCGCAAAACATAAACCCATAAAAAATATAAAAATGGTGGGAGAGATTTTGGGACCCGGAACGGATTACTTCTTTTTACATTAATTTGAACGGGGTAAACTGCTTTCCAATTTGAACATTCCCAAATGGAACAGCCCAAAAGAACCAGTTAAGTTCAAACCACGAGGTACCACTGTGTTATTGAACAAATATCCCAAATCTGTGAATGACAAACTTTTATATACTCCCAAAGCTAAGAAAAGGAAATTGTCAACTTTCATTGTGTAATGCTGAAAGTATATAGATCAAACAAGATTGTGTTCCAAGATAAACCATACATTGTTCAGGCTAAGAAAGGTAGGTAAATTGTCAGCGTTCAATGTGTAATATTGGAAGTATATTGACCAAATATAGATGTGTTCTGTGATATTTACGGAGTCATACATGTTATGGATATATATATATATATATATATATATATATATATATATATATATATATATATATATATATATATATATATATATATAACTTTTCAACAATTAATGTATAATGTTTGAAGTATGTATGATATTTACATAGTCATACACTGTTAAGATAAGAAAAAGAAAATTTTCAACGTCCACTGTGTAATGTTGGAAGTATACCTGATATTTACGTAGTCATACATTAATAAGGCTTAAGAAAAGGATATATTCAGTGTGTCTATGTTGAAAGTATATTGATGAAATAAAGATGTGTTCTGCGATATGTATTTTATTTATTTTTTTTAATACAGGTAACACATAAAGTAACTTAGTGTGTGTGTGTGTGTGTGTGTGTGTGTGTGTGAGATCAGTGATCATAACCGGGGGTACGAGGATGCCTTCTTCGGTACTAAGTTCTGTGCCTTATGCACCTATATATCTTCGTATAGTATGCACCTAGATATGTTCGTATAGTATGTATGTAGGTAGTACAACAATGTAAGTCGGGCCTTGACTTTATATTTAACACTTATATCGAGATGGTGCAGCGTCGGTGCATTATATCTGGGGGTGTGAGAAGTGACGAATTTAAAAACCTGTACGTGCATTGGAAAATGTTAAGAAACACTGGTGTAGATGCTGCAATTGTACTCCTCATACAGGACAATACTGTGTATAGCTGGTAGAGAAGTTAACTCCATTCCATAGTTAACTGTTTCATTTGCACACTTATCATAGTCTACAAATACCCTAAACTCTACGTAATATTCATGTAATTATTTTAATTTCATTACTAATCATCGAATGTTCAATAATGTCTTCTATTGTCATTTAATACAGATCATTTAAAAGAAATGCAAGCAAAGATAAGTATAATGTTGATCAACGCCAAGCATTGTGAAGGGACGGAGGGCGAGCTGCGGCCACGGCCCGCCTGTTCACGTGACGTCATCATGTAAACATTCCAGTCTATACCATTTCGGACTCGGAGGGCCCGGCATTGCCCCGGAAACTCCAACTTGCATTCGAAGCCCGCGCATTCGCGGCCTGGCGGGCCAGCCACCGCACCACGGAAACGCTGACGAAATTATAAATGTGGGTTGATTAGTGTGTCCCAAGGAACATATGTAGAATCCTTGGTGTGTCCTGAGAGATAAGGAGTTCATTTTTTCTCGCATCATAAATAAAGTCGGTTTATGCACATGATCTTGTAACATTACACTGGTATAACATTTCGTGTAGTGTTGTGTTCATCATACATGAAATAGTAGTTGAGGGGCAGGGCCGGTTATATTCTTGTGTACGGTGTACGTATGGATTATTGCTTGTTGTAACCGTGCTTATTAGTTCTTCTGATCCAGGAGCGTTTCATTCTAGCGGCTTCCATCTCACTGGACATTATGATTGATTCTTTTTCTTTTTATTTATTTATTTTTTTTTTTCTCTTCTTTTCTTTTCCTTTCTTTTTTTTTTCTTTTCAATTGATGACTAACTTGAGTTAGAAAATTGTTCGGAAATTTCACGTCAGTTCATAATCATTTTCATAATCATCAGTCTATAAGACTCCACTGCAGGACGAAGGTCTTTTTCAATTATGTGGTGCATAGATCGATGTACAGCCACACTCTCTTATTGCCACATCCCTGCTGGCAAGGGGAAAATGGGAAGCAGCATATTTCATCCCTAGAAGCTTCGTGCTTCCTAAGCAATGCATCTGGGGAAAAGACTCGCCTGAAGGTCCGGGAGATACCACTTTGGCGAGGCTGCAGTAAATGAATCGTTCTGATCACCTCCGTCGCTATAAACAAACCTTCGTTTCAGTCATAGAGAAATAGCATATGCAATCCAATTACGCATAAGCTATATTTGCGAAAGTGAAGCCACCAACAGCGAATGTCAAATAGATACTGTTTTAAGTAAAATGTTATTTTTGCTCTTCGGATTTAACAAGTATCGCTACTGGCTTAAAACTTCGCATATTTGATATTACAATATTGATTTAGAGGAGTGATTCTTATTTTTTTTTTTCTTTAGTCATAATCTGAAAAGAGTAAAAAAAATATCCGTAGAACAAAGTTAGTTAAAAAATAAATCTTGGCTAATGTCGATAATGACCGGGTTTGGATCTAACGATTTTTAACTACTCTGCTGTTTCCTGAGGTAAAAACAAGCATGAAAAATACGAATTAAATGTTGAAGCAAACTTTTAATTTATTTATTTTCTATTTTATTTATTTATTTATTATTTCTTGTTCTTGTTTTCATTCTTATTATTATTATTATCTATTCATTTGTATATATATATATATTATATATATATATATATATATATATATATATATATATATATATATATATATATATATATATATATATATATATATATATATATATATATATGCTCAATAGGGATAATAGCCCATTAACGTTATTGGGCAAGATAATTTTGGACAGTAAGGTTAATGATCAGGTTAGATTAATGTTTCTGAGGAAGCTGATAACATTAATGGCCTATTATCCCTAACGAGTACAATATATATATATATATATATATATATATATATATATATATATATATATATATATATATATATATATATATATATATATATATATATACATCGTGCTCAATAGGGACAATAGCTCATTAACGTTAATGGGCAAGAGAATTTTGGACAGGAAGGTTAATGTTCAGGTTATGTTAATGTTACTGAGCAAGCTATTAATATTAATGTCCTATTATCCCCATTGAGCATGATATATATATATATATATATATATATATATATATATATATATATATATATATATATATATATATATATATATATATATATATATATATATATATATATATATATATGCAAGAGTTAACCAGTATTCTCATTCATTCATCCCTTTCTCTGGTAAACTCTGGAACTCCCCGCCTGCTTCTGTTTTTTCACTTTCCTATGACTTGAATTCCATGAAAAGTGAGGTTTCAAGACACTTATCCTTCAATTTTTGATTACCGCTTTGGATCCTTTTATGGGACTGGCATCTCAGTGGGCATTTTTTTTTATTGGATTTTTGTTGCGCTTGGCCAGTGTCCCTCCTACATTAAAAAAAAAAAGATATATATATATATATATATATATATATATATATATATATATATATATATATATATATATATATATATATATATATATATTAGAAGTTAATGAAGAAAAAGTTGAGGGGGGTGTCAAGACACTTAAGGTCGTTATCAGAAGAGCAGTCCGACCTGGGGACATTTGTGGTCCCCTCCCCAGATGGGAACTCGAGGCTGGTGTAGGAGTCGCCATGATAATTTTGAATTTTTCAGTGAAGGGTGTGTGTGTGTGTGTGTGTGTGTGTGTGTGTGTGTGTGTGTGTGTGTGTGTTATTAGGTGCTTGTAGTTTTGTGTGGAGGAAGAGAGTTGTCTTTAGAGGGCAGGCTGTGACTGCCCCCTTGTGTTGTGAGACACAAAGGGAAACGTTCAATGAGGTCACAGCTGGTTTTAATGATAAGTTCACAGCACCCCCTGATACAGTGCTTTAGACCTCACTGGGAGTAATTATCGTTTCGGCAGGTGTCTACTGCCTCCTTCTATCAATGCCTCCTCCAGTCAATGCTCCCATAGTTTTCTGGAGAAGCACATTCTCGTGATACATTTTGTTGCATTGTACTTAGATGCTACAAAACATTGATCCTAAGTGTTTATGCTGAGTATATATGGGATCTGGGGATGCACACTCCACAGAATATTATTATAAGCTAAATACTCATAACTACCTCTCAGTTTATTTCTAGTTTCCTGCTACATATTTAGTTTGAAAAGTTTTCCACTGGTTTCTACAAGAACCAGTGTTTTATCTGGCAAATCCCCATAAGAGCTGAGCAAGTATTATTTATGCTGACAGGATACTGTGACAACCAAAACCAAGATGTGACAGGATGGGTTGTATTTCCCTTGGAGGAAGAATAAAAGGAGAGGCCATGACGTCACGGAAGTGGAGCCGCTAAGCTCTGCCCCCTTCTCAGCTACCAGTAAGCTGACACTCACCCACCTCAACATTTTCCCATTATGTCTCCTTGTCCGGAGTATGGCTGCACAAGGAGGAGTGACGATGGAAAAATACTTCACCGGTAACGTGTAGAGATTTTCATGGCCAATTAGCACGTGAAATGCTAGAAAACTGGGTTTGATCATGAGCGCGCCAAAAGACGCGGGAGATCATAATTATGATTTAAAGAATTTTCTTTGCAGTTCGTCTTCTGTGAGATCCACATGGAAGCAAATCAAATTAAAGTAATGTAGAGTTATGTATGTATCATCAGAAGTGCAGTGAACACTTACTATTAACTATTAGAAATGATAAATGATGTATATTACAAACTCCTCTGCTAAAATATTCACTTTTTGACTGACAGTTTTGACTTACACAAGCAAATAGTAATCAAATTACTGGAATACATAGTTCCTTATGGCTTCATAATTAGTATTAACACAGAGTAATTTCTGAAAACCTTGAAAAATTCAGCAAAAAGCACAATGTTGGAGTAAGGGAGTCTTGGGCCCTGGAAGGTGAAGCAATCATGGGCTCCTCTGATTCCCTGACCAACTTTATTTATTTATTTTTTTTTTAATTGGAACATTTGAGTGCCTAACAAATCCATTACTACAAAATAACATATCGCCCAATTTAACCTAACCTATGGTCTGACCATTTTGAATTGAGCGTTTGGGGGGGGGTTGTCCTTTCTGGGGGTTCCCCGGCCTGCAGCTCTGCCACAGGTACACCAAGACACACCTCATGTCAGGTGGTTGCTATCTTAAAATTAAATGGTGTTGTAGTATATATACGTTGTGATGCTCTAAAATAGGCAAGTTAATGTAACATATGTTTTTTTGATGATACTTGCATTGTTTTTTTGCAAACACCACAATACTTGGCAACGTTTCCTCCAAGCGTTGTCACTTTTCCATGGGTGACCAAGTGAGGTTACATGGTCAGACTAGGTCACTTCCTCTCGCACCGCCAGCCAGAATGGAAGCTACCTCTCCCGCTCGTTCTCGTCACCTCCACAGCCAAGAAAAGAACTTATTTACTCTGTAAACAGTATTTTTTGGAAGAAAAGGCTAATAGGGGGCCATTACTTGATCCCTCAAGAGCTGTTTCTCGAACAGTGAAAGCCACCAACGTGACCAAGGCAACAGTTAGAAGAATTTGTTCATCTGTCAATGAAGCTCACATGACACAGAGGCCACCAGCACATCTTGTGTTCTCCTCACCAACAAAGAATGGCCCTGCAACCATAACCAACATTGATGATTTTGACAAACGTGTGGTGAGAAGGACAGTTTTGGGATTTTACGCAAGGAAAGAGATCCCAACACTTCACATAGTTAAGGAAGAACTGAAGGAAAATATTTCCTTCAAACTGAATCTCTACGGAAAATTCTCAAAGAGACTAGATTCAGATACGGAAAAGTTGATGGCCGCAAATTTCTCATGGAGAGGAGTGATGTTGTTGCTGCTCATACCCGATTTTTGAGACAAATGCGGCGTCTGAAGCAGTCTTCCCGGGCGAACATCGTTTACCTGGATGATACCTGGGTCAACCAAAATTACACCGTAGGAAAATGTTGGACTTGACACCACATCTGAAACAGCAACAGTACAACCAGCGATAGGAAAGAGAGCTGTAACTAAAAAATAAAAAAAAAAATAACATCATACTTTAAGGGAAATGTCATATCCCCTCTTTGTGTCTCACAACACAAGGGGGCAGTCACAGCCTGCCCCCTAAAGACAACTCTGTTCCTCCACACAAAACTACAAGCACCTAATAACACACACACCCTTCACTCAAAAATTTTAAAATCATCATGGCGACTCCTACACCAGCCTCGGAGTCCCCATCTGGGGAGGGGACCATAAATGTCCCCAGGTCGGACTGCCTTTCTGTCGACGACCCTAAGTGTCTTGACACCCCCCCTCAACTTTTTCTTCATTAACTTCTGCAACATTCGCGGTCTAAGATCTAATTTTCAATCTGTAGAACACTACCTCTCCTCTTCTAAACCTAATCTTTTTCTCACTGAAACTCAGGTGTTTGAGGCAACTGACAGTAGCCCCTTTTCTGTTCCCTCCTACTTTCTCTATCCTCATTTTCGATCCAAAGCTGGATGCTGCGTTTATGTACGCAATGACTTAACCTGCTCTCGTGCCCACGCTCTTGAATCTTCCGAATTTTCCACCATCTGGCTACGACTACAGAGTCATTCTCATACTAAATTTATCTGTGCTGTACACCTCTCTCCTAACTCCTCTGACTATAAGAAATTCTTTGACTACTTAACTTCCAAAGTGGAGCACATTCTGACCCTCTTCCCTTTTGCATAGATCTCCATTCTTGGAGACTTCAATGTTCACCATCAGCTTTGGCTTTCCTCTCCCTTCACTGACCATCCTGGTGAACTAGCCTACAACTTTGCTATCCTCCATGACCTAGAGCAATTGGTGCAACACCCTACTCGTATTCCTGACCGTCTTGGAGATACGCCCAACATTCTTGACCTTTTCCTGACCTCTAATCCTTCTGCTTATGCTGTCACCCTTTCTTCTCCGTTGGGCTCCTCCGATCACAATCTCATATCTTTATCTTGTCCTATCACTCCAATCCCTCCTCAGGATCCCCCTAAGCGAAGGTGCCTCTGGCGTTTTGCCTCTGCCAGTTGGGGGGACCTGAGGAGGTATTTTGCTGATTTTCCTTGGAATGAGCGCACAACAGAGGTGATAGTGTCTGGCATGGAGGCATACATTCCTCACTCTTTTTCTCGTCCTAAACCTTCTAAACCTTGGTTTAACACAGCTTGTTCTCGTGCTATACATGATAGAGAGGTGGCCCACAAAAGGTACTTAACCCTTCCATCACCAGAATCTCATGCACTTTATATTTCTGCCCGGAACCATGCCAAGTCTGTTCTCCAACTACCCAAAAACTCCTTCATCAACAGAAAATGTCAAAACCTTTCAAGATCTAACTCCCCTCATGATTTCTGGCATCTAGCCAAAAATATCTCCAATAACTTTGCTTCTTCTTCTTTCCCTCCTCTACTTCAACCAGATGGCACCACTGCTATCACATCTATTTCTAAAGCTGAACTCTTCGCTCAAACCTTTGCTAAAAACTCTACCTTGGACGATTCTGGGCTTGTTCCTCCCTCTACTCCACCCTCTGACTACTTCATGCCACCTATTAAAATTCTTCGCAATGATGTTTTCCATGCCCTCGCTGGCCTAAACCCTCGGAAGGCTTATGGACCTGATGGGGTCCCTCCTATTGTTCTCCGAAACTGTGCCTCTGTGCTTGCACCTTGCCTAGTCAAACTCTTTCAGCTCTATCTGTCAACATCTACCTTTCCTTCTTGCTGGAAGTTTGCCTACATTCAACCTGTTCCTAAAAAAGGTGACCGTTCTAATCCCTCAAACTACTGTCCTATTGCTTTAATTTCCTGCCTATCTAAAGTTTTTCAATCTATCCTCAACAGGAAGATTCTTCAACATCTATCACTTCACAACCTTCTATCTGATCGCCAGTATGGGTTCCGTCAAGGCCGCTCTACTGGTGATCTTCTGGCTTTCCTTACTGAGTCTTGGTCATCCTCTTTTAGAGATTTTGGTGAAACTTTTGCTGTTGCCTTGGACATATCAAAAGCTTTTGATAGAGTCTGGCACAAAGCTTTGATTTCCAAACTACCCTCCTACGGTTTCTATCCTTCTCTCTGTAACTTCATCTCAAGTTTCCTTTCTGACCGTTCTATTGCTGCTGTGGTAGACGGTCACTGTTCTTCTCCTAAATCTATTAACAGTGGTGTTCCTCAGGGTTCTGTCCTGTCACCCACTCTCTTCTTATTATTTATTAATGATCTTTTAAACCAAACTTCTTTTCCTATCCACTCCTATGCTGATGATACCACCCTGCACTTTTCCACGTCTTTTCATAGATGTCCAACCCTTCAGGAGGTAAACATATCACGCAGGGAAGCCACAGAACGCCTGACTTCTGATCTTTCTAAAATTTCTGATTGGGGCAGAGCAAACTTGGTATTGTTCAATGCCTCAAAAACTCAATTTCTTCATCTGTCAACTCGACACAACCTTCCAGACAACTATCCCCTCTTCTTCAATGACACTCAACTGTTCCCCTCTTTTACACTGAACATCCTCGGTCTGTCCTTTACTTATAATCTGAACTGGAAACTTCACATCTCATCTCTAGCTAAAACAGTTTCTATGAAGTTAGGTGTTCTGAGACGTCTCCGCCATTTTTTCTCATCCCCCCAGCTGCTAACTCTGTACAAGGGCCTTATCCGTCCATGTATGGAGTATGCTTCACATGTCTGGGGGGGTTCCACTCATACTGCTCCTCTAGACAGGGTGGAATCAAAAGCTTTTCGTCTCATCAACTCCTCTCCTCTAACTGACTGTCTTCAGCTCCTCTCTCACCGCCGCAATGTTGCATATCTAGCTGTCTTCTACCGCTATTTTCATGCTAACTGCTCTTCTGATCTTGCTAACTGCTTGCTTCCCCTCCTTCCGCGGCCTCGCTGCACAAGACTTTCTTCTTTCTCTCACCCCTATTCTGTCCACCTCTCTAACGCAAGAGTTAACCAATATTCTCAATCATTCATCCCTTTCTCTGGTAAACTCTGGAACTCCCTGCCTGCTTCTGTATTTCCACCTTCCTATGACTTGAATTCCTTCAAGAGGGAGATTTCAAGACACTTATTAACCAATTTTTGACCACTGCTTTAACCCTTTTATGGGACTGGCATTTCAGTGGGCATTTTTTTTATTAGATTTTTGTTGCCCTTGGCCAGTGTCCTTCCTACATAAAAAAATAAATAAAATATATATATATATATATATATATATATATATATATATATATATATATATATATATATATATATATATATATATATATATATATATATATAAAAGGAAACCTATCACATTTAAACGAAATTCACAATGGAGAGAGAGAGAGAGAGAGAGAGAGAGAGAGAGAGAGAGAGAGAGAGAGAGAGAGAGAGAGAGAGAGAGAGAGAGGTAGTTTGACTGACAAGCAGATTTTTTCTCAAATTCTAATGATTCATAAGAACGTATATATCTCTGATGAAAATAAATTTCAATGAAATGTAGATTGTATATGCAGAGAGAGAGAGAGAGAGAGAGAGAGAGAGAGAGAGAGAGAGAGAGAGAGAGAGAGAGAGAGAGAGAGAGAGATGGTGTGTGGGGAGCGAGGTCATCAGTGACATATAGGCTCTAATCCGAAAATTGGCCCAGTACAAGGTTTGGCAGCGCCGCAGTTCGGGGAATCACCGGAAAGGACAACGTCCAAACGCATAATTCAAAAAGGTCCGACCATAGCCCACCATGCTGTAAGAATAGCAAATATTTGTTTTGGATATTCTATAGAAAAAAAAAAAAGAGGTAGACTTAAGAGAATCTCATAATAGGGTGCTGTCATTTTTTTTTTTTTTTTATGTACAAGGGTACCAGACCAAGGACAAAAGCAAAGCAATTAAAATAGGCTTGTTCTTGCATGTAAATATATTGTGATGCTTATCTGTGCATTATGTCTCCCTTAGATATAAAGAAAACAGAGAAAATCATCTTTTAATTAAATTGTATTATATTGACACTTCATCTGTTCAACTATAAGGCTGTTGCCAAGAAGCTCCCACAAACATTTTTCTTTTTTTTGCATAACCTACTGGCTGCTGTAGCATACCCCACTGGCTGTTGTAGCATATTAGCATAGTACATATACAGTTTGTGATTTTATGTCTGAGATCTGTTGTTTGTGTTTGTAGAATTGGTTGAAATATTTTGCCTGTGGTAGTAATGTCTGTGATGCGTGCAACTGCATGACTGTTGCGAACACCCCCTTCAGGCCACATCCAAGGGACGGCTACTAACAGGAATCCACCGGGTCCGTTGTCTAGCGACGAGTGAGGCAGGCACACACACAGGCTAGACTCAACAGAATACCGAGAGGGGAGGGTAACGAGACACCGGTTCACATGGCAGTCCTGTCTTTATTTACTCCAAGCCTCAGCACAGAGCAGAGTAAGGCTCACAGTACAAGTCACAGTATAAAGCTGGGCACAAAACACTAGTACGAGGCACACCAACGGCCTCACCCGGCACAACGTCCAGTATCGCAGCGTAGCACATAACACAACACGGGCAGCAGCCACTGTCTCTGCCTCCTCCCACTGTCTGCACAGTCAGGAACACAGAGGTGTCATACACACACACCTCAGTCTCAGGCAGCTTCTGTTCCAGGCAGCCAGCAACGCAAGTCATCCAGCAGCAAGTCTAGGGGCACGGAGCAATACGGAAGGAGCGTGGTGAACGAGCCGGTACTTTCTTGCTGCCTCTGCCACCAAGATCCACTTAGCAAGTCAACACGTGGTGCGTTTTCTGTCTTTCCAGGCCTGCTGCAGCCCTTTATATAAACTTGGCTCCTCACGGACGGGCTGACACAGCACGTCCTCCACAACCAATCAGCACTCTTACGACTGCGTGGTGGCACGGACTTTTCAAGGGCACCACACCATACACCAACTTCACCACAGCGTTGCCAACGCCACTCAGCGTAAGACACAGCGCCACAACAATTGTTTCGTGCTTGTTTTTAGTCAATGATCAATCCACCTCTTATCATAATATAATGTACATCAATAATTGGTGTTTGAATAATTTAATGCCTTCTTACTTGCTTTACCAAATGACATATATAATTATGTAACATGAATAATTGGCGATTAGCTGTCTCTCGCCATCCGCATGTTTTTTTTTTTTTTCTCTTCTTTTCTCAAAGTACCCCTTCTGTGTACTATTTTTTTTTTCATTTATGGTAAATCATAGAAGCTCTACATAGAAGATCAAAAGTTTAGTAGATGCTCAGTGTAAGCGGCAAATGAGCAAGATTTACAGATAATGTTTGTCGAGGAGGTGTAAGTAAATATTTCATAGTGTAAAGAATAAAGGAAGGGATTTTTTTTTCTTTCTTAAACATGTAAGTACAGTTCATACTGTATTCGTTCCATCATATGAATAATTATTAATCACTTGATATATGGAGAAATTAAGGCAAAAATGAAAACTTTTACTGAGGATTTCCGCACGACTCTAATATTTTGGGTAGACATGCATAGGCTCCGCCCACTGGCTTCACTCTCCCCTGAAGAGTATACGCGAGGACCTCTTCACTGTATCCTTCCTCCAAGGTATTTCCAAAGAAGAAAGCGGCTACTCAGGGAAGACACTGGGAGACACGATGTAAACAGACAAGCGATAACTCAGGCAGACGTTGGGAAACATTATGTAAACAGATAATCTTCGCCAGTTTCCTATTAAGATTTACCATCAAAACATGATTGTTTCTTTCATAGGTGTCAGGACTGAATCCCTTATTCTATGCCTTCAATAATATATGTGGGACTAACCTAAGTTGCCATTGTAGTTATTTTCTCCCCGCAGATTTTTTTTCAGACCGAGGAGAAGGGAATTGCCAGATTGTGCAATATGACACACGTGAGTTTTAATCGCAAATGTCACATATATATATATATATATATATATATATATATATATATATATATATATATATATATATATATATATATATATATATATATATATATATATATATATATATATATGTGTGTGTGTGTGTTACGTGAGAGATGGCCTGAAGGTTGAATTTTCTTGGTATACTATCATATTGATCTGAAATAGAATAATTACATTGTGTAACACGATTTTTTGTCCTTGGTCTTCTATTTGCTTATGCCTAGAAAACATGGAAAACACATATTCATTTCTAACTTTGCTTTTGTGACCAGGATAATGGTTTTTATGAAATTTACCTATTCGCATTGGGAGAAAGTGACGAATTAGAACTCTCATTTGCTCCTCGGAGTACACCCCCATGTCCTCCTTAAGTTTATCAAGATGAGCGTCAAAGATATGGATTTTATGGGACATCCTGTAACCCATCTTGCCATAGTTTCTCATCAAGGTCTCAATAAGCTTCACATAGTTTTCGGCTTTGTGATTCCCCAAGAACCGCTGCGACAAAGCTATTCCACGCTGCTTTCTCCATCCTAGTGAGCTTCTTGGGGAACTCCTTGCACTCCATGACTTTTGTTTGTGGACCGACGAAGACACCGACATCCACTTTTGCCGCAAACAGCTTAGGGAAAAAAATCTTGGAGATAATTGAAAGCTGCAGACTTCTTATCTATAGTTCTGACGAATTGTTTCATAAGGCCCAATTTTAAATGCTGTGGAGGAAACAGTTCCTTTCTGGTTTCCAACAATGGTTCCCATTTGACGTTGTTCTTTCCGACACCAAACTCGGTCCGCTGTGGCCAGTCCCTCGTGTGGTAGTGTGTCCCTACTGTCCCAAAGGCAAAGATAACAAGAAAACTTGATAAAGCCGCCTTGGAAATCCATCAAGAAGGCCATCATTTTGAAGTCTCCGATAACCTCCTAACCGTACTCTTCATATTTCAAGGCATTTAGCAAGATCTTGACACTATTGTATTCCTCTTTGAGCTGGACAGAGTCAGCGAGGGGAAGAGATGGATACATGTTCCCGTTATGAAGCAGCATTGCTCTGAGGCTCCTGCACGAGCTGTCGACGAAGAGGCGCTGCTCGTTGGGGTTACAGACGATTCCTATTGCTTCAAACAAACGGGTCACATAGTGGCAAAAACAAATTTCATCTTGACAAGTAAAGCAAACTTGCAAAATGTTGGTGACGCTTTCTCTGACCTGATATTTTCACATTTTCATCTAACAAATTCGACTGCTTAAGACTCGAAATCAAAAGCTCAGCAATGGACTTTGTAAAACCAATATCTCTGATCAAGTCTTTGATGATGTCATTTTGGTTGGGGTAGTGAGGGTTTCTCTTCTCAGTTGCGCCTCTGAAATTTGGGTCAATGACTTCATCTTCTTCTGAACTGTTTTTCTTTCTAAAAACTGCTGCTCTCTCTTTGGAGGAATGGGTATGGGGAGCTCAGAGCAATGTGGCACTGGCGCAAATGGATGACATAAGGTCTGGATATGTGATGGCAGGTTAGCTGCAAAACATCGCTGTCCAGATCAGAAAAAAAAAAAAAAGTTTAAAGGGAATAATTGTCATTTTTCTTTGATTTGAAGATAAAAACAATTTTTTACTGACCAAAGACAAAAAAGTTAAAATTTTGTTACACGGTGTTATATATTTACATAGTGGTTCTTGACATTATATGAAATTTCTCTCTCTCTCTCTCTCTCTCTCTCTCTCTCTCTCTCTCTCTCTCTCTCTCTCTCTCTCTCTCTCTCTCTCATGTGATATACAGTAATTCTCTCTCTCTCTCTCTCTCTCTCTCTCTCTCTCTCTCTCTCTCTCTCTCTCTCTCTCTCTCTCTCTCTCTCTCTCTCTCTCATGTGATATACAGTAATTCTCTCTCTCTCTCTCTCTCTCTCTCTCTCTCTCTCTCTCTCTCTCTCTCTCTCTCTCTCTCTCTCTCTCTCTCTCTCTCTCTCTCTCTCTCTCTCTCTCTCATGTGATATACAGTAATATTCTCTCTCTCTCTCTCTCTCTCTCTCTCTCTCTCTCTCTCTCTCTCTCTCTCTGTGTGTGTGTGTGTGTGTGTGTGTGTGTGTGTGTGTGTATGTCATGTGATATTAGGTTGAAGAGCACTTATTTAGAATTATGTGTGATATCATGTCACTGTACACTTAAAAGGCACTTAATTCTTGAATTTTTGTTTGACTGTTTGTGCCTTGTCATGCTATAAACAATAAAAAAAATAAAATTTTACTGTCATTTCTCCTGGAAATGTCTGGTGTATTCCTTTCGATATGTGTTTACTTGGCATAACTGCCATTGATAATAGGTCTACATAACATATTTAGGAAACTATAATGTACTTTTGATAGCTCAAACCATCAATTATTTCTTAATTTTCCTCTAGTATGCAAAAAAAAACAAGTTGTAAATGCCCATAGCTCAACACGGGAGATCGCAATGTTTTGGGAATATCTGCTGATCGTAAGCCCCGCTACTGGCTTCACTTGTTTTGATGGGGAGGGGCGGGAGAAGGCGTCTCCTTGTTATGATATTGTGATGTTCAAAACTCACCCTGCTCCTAATGCTAAGTCCAATATATGTTTATGAAAATAGGTTAGGTTAGATAACCTTAGGCCAGGTTAGATTATGTATGGATAGGTTAGGTTAGCTTAGATTAGCTTAGATTAGGTTATGTGAGGTTAGTTTAGGTTAGGTTAAGTTAGGCATTAATTTGAAGTTTTGTAAGAATTTGATGCCCGTTTCAAAGGAGTGAAGGTGGGGCTGGCATGATGGGCCGTGCCGGTGTCTTGTTCGTAGATGTCCCCTTGCTCTGAGTTGTCCACTCTGTTTACAAAAAGCTGGACTACTGCGAATATCGGGAGCTGCGCGGCGGAGGCTGGCAGCGCACCACCCCTCATTTTCTTTTTCTATTTTCTTTATTATAGAGAAGTTTTTTTTTTTTCTGCTTAATATTTAATGTTTTTCCAAAATGATTTTTTTTTCTTTTTAATCAATGGAAACCCTGGAAATGGGTGCTTTCTTTACATTCGTCAGTGTGATATGGAATAAAAAAGTATTATGTACAAATCTTTGTGTATTCTTGATTGCAGTGGTCTAGAGTGCTCCCAGGAAGTGCTCTGGATGCTCAGGTGCTCAGGAAATAAATAGTGGTACAGAGACTGCCTTATTTTATATAAAAAGACAGTGGAAGTACAGAGTGGCAGACCGCCGAGTCTGAGCCCGAGGGCGAGACCACCCAAGACTCGACCGAATAAGAGTAGCATACTACCGCGGGGCAAGGCGCACGGGAGGACGTCACAGAGATCACGCCAAAAATGACAGGTGAAGAGCGTAAGAAGGTGGCGGACAAAGTGCGGGGCTGTATCCAAACAATTATCTTTAACGGCCCCCTCCCCCCCCAAAAAAAAAGTGAAATAAATAAGTAAATAAATGAATAAAATAAATAATAAAATATAATAAAATAAATAGATAGATAAGAAAAATATAAATAGATAAATAAATAATAATAAAAAATATTCTTTTGAAAAAAAAAAACGCATTTTAAGAAAAAAAAAAAAAACTTGGTCCGAAAAACAGACCCGGTTACGATCGACATATTCACCTAAAATCTATTTCCTTGGACGAACGCTACTGAACCCATATAAAGCAAATTTCTCTTAGCTATATAACGATATGATTACATATCCCACAATGACACATTTCTAGTGGCTGTGTCTTTCATCAATGATGATTCTGAAATGAGGTTCTTTTTTTCGATTATAATTCTTGGAAAGTCAAATTTCCTACCATACTTGCCATAGCTTACTAAAACAGGAAAGAGAAGATGGACGGGAGGCAAGTTAGTTTTTTTTTGTCTCCTCATCTGTTATCATTTCGTACCCATACAACAACACAAATGATGATACTGTCAAGCAACAGATGGCAAGGAAGTTGAGTCGCCGTCCACTTCCCAGAAAACATCATATGAAATATGAGAATATCTCAGTCGACGAGATGACGCTTTATGATCGATCGATGAATCTTTCAGATTCTTATTTGTAAGTCTGAAGATGTGTGGGTCTTTGTAGCTCATTCTGCTGACTAATAAGTAGGATGAGGATG